>NC_084480.1:118540237-118687737 GCF_030035675.1 Rhineura floridana | reverse complement strand
GGTCATATTGTTAAGTCCTCAGAGTGGGCTTGTGGATTGGCCTTCACTTGTTCATCAGTGAAGTTGGTGGGAATACTTCATGATCACCAACTTTATTACCTTGTTTATTCATGAACATATAAACTCTTTTCAGAATGTTTGCCCTCTGGTCACATCCTCTGCATGATGGAATCTGGACCTGTATCTTGCAAGTATGCATGACTGGCATCATGTGACTGATACTATGTGTGAAGGAGGTACATTTCACAACAAATGTATGTATGTACGCATTATGTTGTTTAGATTTTTATCCTGCCCTTCCTCCCAAAGGAGCAGGCAGCAAACAACAAAACAAGAAAAACAGTATTAGATGCAAACCAAATATCCTCACAACTAATATTTCAAAGTTGCTGGAAACAATAACTTCAGCCCCCAAATGCCTGGGTGAAAAAGGTTTTTTTTAAAATTCTGCCTAAACATTAATTATGAGGGCAGCAGATACACCTAATCAGGGAGGGCATTCCATAAGTGGGGACCTACTACTGAAAAGGCTGTGTTGCTGGTCAGCAGCAGTCGGATATGATTTATACAGTGTATGATTCTGTATGTAGGAGATCCCTGGCTCATACATGACACACAGGGGATGTTGCTTTAGGATTAAATGTCTGCACTAAGCTATAGTGCATCAGAATCTTACCAGATTAAAATTGTGTTGCACCCCACATCCTCTTCCATTTATTCCCAAGACGCAGATGATACTAGTAGTGTAGCTTTGGTGACTCTGCTTTATCTCTTTTGTTTACATTGTAATGTAGAAGCTAGCTTGTCAAATGAGTGGTATCCATTATTTGGCACCTTAAGTTGACATTTAACAAAGACCAATTTAATTTTATCCTGCTGTGAGAAGACTTTTTCGAGAATTAGACTAAGATTATCCATAACGTGGGTTGGTAGAGTGAGTATTGGATGTAGATCTGGATTCCAGTAGACACTTAGCCATCAGCCTTAAAGGGTAGCCTTGGGTTTGCCACTGCCTCTCAGCCAAATGTATATGACTGGGTTGTTCTTTACATAAAATAGACAATAATTCCATGTATGCTGCTTCAGCTCCTTTGAGGATGCCCAGAATGCAAGTGTTTAAATACATTGGTTCTTCCTAAAGATGGAAAATTAATGGTAAATATTGTCAATAGCTCTCAAGTGAATGGGGTGTAGATAGAAAAGTATAGCCATGGACAAATGACTGTAGATACAGTTTGGATTGGGAGTGGAAATTTTGAACAAAGGTATCAAACACTTGTGGTGGTAGTGGGGAATCCCCTGAGAGATCTAAATTTGTGAGCTCCCCAACTGGCTTACCTGCTGCTGCTCCTGCAGCTGTCCTTGTTCTTTCTTTCTTTCTTTCTTTCTTTCTTTCTTTTTCTTTCTTTCTTTCTTTCTTTCTTTCTTTCTTTCTTTCTTTCTTTCTTTCTTTCTTTCTTTCTTTCTTTCTTTCTCATCCTCAGCATTTGGGATGGAAGCCTTTCTCCCTCCCCAAGTGTCCTAGCATTTGGAATGCTGCTGTCACATGTAACAGGTACCTGGAGCACTGGGAAATGTAATTTTTCTCTGAGCTCCTGCTATTGGTAGATCAATGGGAGTGGAAGGCAATCTCAAGCTCAGATGAAAATCTGATCTAGAGATTAATTCAGTGGCCATAATGTATGCCTTTGTCTTGAAAGTGATCGTTATGTGTTGCTGAAGTTAGTATTCTGAACCAAGGAATTACAAACTCCTGTGACATTACTAGATAGGATAGACAGGCTGTTGGGGTAAGATCTGTCATATGCAATTCTCAGAATTTCTGTGTGACTATTTTTTTCTGTGTATGATTCATAGGGTCGCCATAAGTCGTAGTCGACTTGGAGGCACATAATAACAACAAATAATAAATATTAGCTGTTTTTTTCCTTCCCCAGTGAATTTGCATGTGCAGTATGATGAGAAACGGAGAAAAGCCTCTCTGTATCCACTTGCAACATACCATGCATAATTTTACAACCCTTAGGTTGCAGTCCAGTATACACTTACCCGAAAGTAAGTCCCATCAAACTCAATGGAGCTTACTTCTGAGTAGACATGTATTGGATTTCAGCCTTAATCACATCACCCTTCCACCCCAATGTGTGTGTAAACTAAAAAGCCCAAACAATGTAGCCTTTTCCCCATAGGGAAGGTGCTTCCACTGTCTGGAATAGTTTAAAGTAGCTTAAAAGGGGAAGTGCAAGGTGGTTTGGCCTAATCTATTTGAATGGAATAGGACATGAACTGTGCTCTGATCTTGCAGTGATACCCTTAGCAAGTGGGTAAGCCTTTCGCGTTAGACTTTCTTTGAAGGTTGCTGCACTGTCTCTACAAGTCTGTACCAATTATGGTGAGAATGTTTTGTTATAGAAAGTTCTGAGGTATAGCCTTAAAACTATAATAGGAAAACAGAGTGTTATTAGAGTTGTCATTAATTAATTAATTAATTAATTACTATCACAACAGAGTTGGCTTTTTCAAGGAAAGTTTGGAAAATAATAATAATAATTAAAAGGATATGTTTTTTCCTGTTTGCATTTCTAACCATTCTTTTTATCCTTCCTAAGAAGGTGAAACATACAGTATTAATGATGTGGATGTTTATAATCAGAGTGGCTAATATTTTTTGGCCCAAGGGCTGTAGCCATTCTAGGCCAACCCTCTAAGGTATGTTAGCGGCAGGTGTGGTCAAAAGTGGGTGCATCCACCCCACACTCTCTTTTGCGCGTGCACACACACAGGACATACACCAGTTCAGGCCCCTGAAGTGGGGTTTAGCCACCCCTGGTTTATATGCACTATGATGATGAATTTGGTTATGCTTTTTTATAACAACTATATGACTTTTTATAACTCTTAGTCTGCCTTGACAGTGTGGCTGCATTTGTTTTAGTACCTTCCAACTGCTATGGGATGCAAAGAATGTATTTCTTCTCTTTAAAGAGAAATTAGAGCTTGTATTGAACAGCTCCTCCCTACCAAATATTATTGAGCAACAGAGTCTGCCAAATTAGGGAAGAAGTTGGCTAGAAGTAGATTGAAGAGTCTGTTTAAGAAATATCTTCCTGTTATGTTATTAGAGCTTGCCAGGCAACATAAATGTACATAACATGGAGCAAACTGGAAAACCCAGCTTAAATAGCCTTCAAAGTACCATGCAGGAAAAGAGATTAATGAAAAATCCAATGAGATGTCAGGCCTACACTGTAGACCATAGAAGCTATATTTTCTCTACCATGGAATGACTTTTATATTCACAAAAGAGAGTGAAAATATACTGGGAGATGATTCCAAATCCACAAAACAAATTTCAGCTAGCTAGATTTACATTGCTCAATATGTAGCCTTAAATGACTGGTTTTGTGTGGTGTGATATTGTTATTGTTGTTATGGTTGTTATTTTTATTAGCAATTAGATTCTTGTTTATCACTTTCCTCCTCATCCAAAACACATGATATTGATATAGAAGAACACATTTTCCCTTGTATTTCTAGATATATTCTCCACCTTTACTTCATGTCTGTAAGCCTAGACAAGAAGTTGTATTTCACTTTTCTGTTAGGAATTGTGTGGTAAGGGACCACTTAGGAGATGGGTCTTTACCTTAAACAGGGCTCCGTGACTGTATGATAGGAATGAGAGCCGCTCCAGCTGCTGCACTATTCCCTGCCACACAGCTATTAAAAGTAACGGAATTCCCTCCTCTCTAAGGATTGGCAACTTTCCTGACAAAGAACAGGCGAGAAACACTCACAGGAATACATAATGTCACTATACTCTTTTTCTACAGTTGTTTCAAGGCCAATTTATACAACTAACAGAATCAAATAGTAAAGGTTTTCCTGATCTGTAACACTCCAGTCTGTGAGGTGGGAAGAGGAGTGGTTGTGAGTTTTGAATGCTGTCTCATGAAAAGATTTCCTTCACAGAAAAAGCTGGCATGCTGCAAAGGAGAGCTTTGTCTAGATTTCTTGAAGCACTTGATTTCTATATGCAGAGGGATGTATTTCTGCCATAAGGAAGCATTCAGAAACGAAAACTTCATACTTAACAGCCTGAAGTGATACAATTCAGTAAAACAGTTTTCACTTGGTAATGCTGACCAACCTTTGGGCGCACATCATGCAGTTTCTGGAGTTTGTCAGTGTGTGTAAATATTTTGAAACTTTATTCATGCATTTCTTTTTTTTAAATGATATATGCTATTTTGCCGTTTAAGAAATGTACACTGTAGTGTACAATCATTAACACTGATATCAAATAGTGTAGAAATTGTTAATTTGGGAAGAATATATTCAATTTCCTCTACCTTTTAGAGCTGCTGAAAATGGCTTTTGCATTTTATTTTTCTTAGCACACCATCCAGAAGCCTATTCAGCTTTATATGACTTAAAAGTGGTCCTTCCTTCATTTACGCTTCATGTCTTGCAGCCACACCTGCAATTTTAAAAGGGCTGTGTTCAGGGCACAAAGATGCATGTTGCAAGAGTTTCTAAAGTCATCATTGAAGTTGGTTCTTCCTTTAGTTCCTCAAGGAACCTATCAAACCTCCCTAAATCTTTGAGAGAGAGAGAATGTGGTTTGAGATCAGGTGTGTTAAAACTTCTTAAATGTCTCTTTCTCTTGATGTCTGTGATACCTAAAGATTACTCTGCTTTTGGGTAGGTGGGAAGCCTTCATTTAGGCACTTCTTGTTCTAGTCTTGCAGGATCCCTTGTCTCAGACATGGTCTTACTGTAATCCCTTGATGGTTTTCTTCACTGGTTCAGGTGCAAATCCTTCTTTACTCTCCAAAGCACTCCATAAATTCACCATATACAGAAGCTTTTGAAGAAGGCTCAACAACTCTAGATGTTTCAGCTTCAAAACTTTGCATGAAGTTTTCACAGAGTTGTACAGCCTTGTCATGGTGTGTGTCAAAGGAGAGACGGTGAGATCCTTTCACCCATAAGAGACAAGCCTGCTAACTATTATGGAGAATCACTGTAGGCAAACATAAAAGGCAAAGAGGGTGTACCTGCCTAATAGACCTGGACAGAAAGGTGCTTTTTATAATCCAGGTAATGAATGTCTGTATAAGTCCAGCCCTAAAGTCTTTATCTCCTAAAGAAGAAGTGCTGCTTACAGAACTGAGAAAATTAATGGGCCAATAGTGCAGTAGGGCCCCACTCTTATGGCAGGTTAGGTTCCAGATCCCCACCGGAAAGCGAAAACCACCAAATAGCGGATCAGCTGTAGCATGGGGGTCTGGAACCGAACCTGCTGATCGCACCAGAGGAGGAGAAGATCAGATCTTCCCCTCCTCTGGCGCGATCAGCTCGAGTGGAAGTCTGATCGCGCCAGAAGAGAAGATCGGCTGTAGCGAGCTACAGCTGATCTCCCCCTCCTCCGGCGCTACCAGCTGGAGTGGGCGAGTCTGACCGCCCCTGAGGAGAAGATCAGCTGTAGCACACTACAGCTGATCTTCCCCTCGTCCAGTGCGATCAGCTCAAGTGGGGGAGTCTGATCGTGCCAGAAGAGGAGATCAGCTATAGCACGCTACAGCTGATCTTCCCCTCCTCCGGCATGATCAGCTGGAGTGCAGGGAGCTCCAGCCCCCCTCCAGCTGATCGCCTGCCGGCGCCGTATTAACGGAACACCGGAAAGCGGGGCACCAAGAAGCGGGACCCTACTGTAAGCTGTTTCATATCTTCAGAACTGCTGAAGTAGGTAAGGACAACTAGGTGGCCCCTTTAAGCACCTTTGGAGGTGATTGGCATCTCTGGAGGCCTGCAGTTCAGGGGTTTAGGGTCCCAGGGCAGGACATGGGCTGCCTTTGGGGCCAACCTACCTCATCTGCCCAGAGTTGTAGGACCCCGGGGGAGGTGGGAAGGCCCCCCTGCTCACCTTCAGGGTGTGGTGGGGGGTAAGGGGTAAGCAGAATGGCTTGCCCTTGCCCTGGCAGGGGCTGGTCACCCTATAGCTGTAGCTCATCTGTTTGCTTATAGTCAGCTTCCTCACCTTTGTTTCCCCTCTGCAGGTTTAGTTTAAAGGGGTTTGTTTGAAGTTTTAATAAAGTGACCCTTTATTCAACCCAGCTGTCTGTGTCCGTGTATTATTTCTGCCCTCAGCCACAAATGCTGCTTACGGAACTGAGAAAATTAATGGGCCAATAGTAAGCTGTTTCATATGTTCAGAACTGCTAATTTTAAAAAAATATTTCAGGACTTTGGAAGTGAAATATCTTAAAATATTGTGCAACATACTTGAGTTATATATTTCTGTTTTAAATTAACCCTCCTACAATGTAGAAATATTTTTTTCTAGTACTAAATTGTGCTTCATGTTCCATTTCCAAAATATTTTTCTAGGACTAGCATCACCCATAGACACCAGCTGCCATATGCCAATTCAGCAATGAATAGCATCCATAAATGTCACTTAACTTGCCGATTAAACCAGATTTATGACTATTTTGTATTGTTGAAACAGTACAAAGCAGCTGGAGTATGCTGGATTTTTTAGCATGTTACATTTACATGGTACTACTGTCAGGATGCCTCTTGATTGTCACCTTTGCTCAGCAGCATTTGACACTGAGTTCTGGTTCCTGAGGAACATTAAGAGGACATTCTAGACAGTAAGAGAGATTTGACAATGGAAGCAATTAAGTAGAAGGGTGGTGAGCTCTCCCTCACTGGAGGTCTTCAGGCAGAGGCTGGACAGTTGTCTTTTGAAGATGCTCTAGCTCTGAGCCAGAGCTTGGACTAGATGATGTAGTGGTCAACAGAGCAAATCTGACACTCCTGTTGCTGCAACCGCAGCATGGTGAGCTTCCTGCCCCTCACCCTCTCGGGAACCGGTGAAGTGGTCCTGGAAAAATTTCTTCTTGTTGTTTGTAATTATACATATTTGGTTTTACTCAGGAAAGCTTCTTTCAAAAATTAAAAAAGGGAACTGTCAACAATGCTCTGTTGCCGCTACTTCTCACCAACTGCTACTTATTAGATAGCCTATAAGGCCCTCTTTCTATGATGTGTAACTTTGCTTGCTTGCATGAGCTCTTTGCTCACAGGAAAGCAGGCACACACAGAGAAGTAGACACATGGTGTACACACTACTCTTGATTTTGCCTTCAGATTGGTGAACCACTGGACAAGTGGTCTTGATATCTGAGTTAACAGCATTTCTCAAGGAAATGGATGATTCTAATGAGTGAAATATGTAACCTCAACATAGTGGTGCAAATGAGCTCATACATGCTTCTTCATTGCATACAGCAAAGTAAATACAAATGGACAAATCTGTACGTACAAACGCACACCATCTTTAATGTCCAGCCAGTAATATACTAATCTTTGTATATATGGAAATGGAAATGGCCTGCCTTCAAGTTGATCCCGACTTATGGCTACCCTATGAATAGGGTTTTCATGGTAAGCAGTATTCAGAGGGGGTTTACCATTGCCTCCCTCTGAGGCTAGTCCTGCCCAGCTGGCTAGGGCCTGCTCAGCTTGCCACAGCTGCACAAGCCAGCCTTTTCCTTGTCTGCAACTGCCAGCTGGGGGCAACTGGGCTTCTTGGGACTATGCAGCTTGCCCACGGCTACACAGGTAGCAGGGCATGTAACCCCTGAGCTACTCACTGTGGGAGTGATCTTTAGCCGGGCCTTTATACCCAGGAGACACAAGAGGGGATTTGAACTCACAGACTCTGGACTCCCAGCCAGGCTCTCCTCCCCACTGTGCTATACCAGCTGTCTTGTATATATGTAGAGATACACATTTACATACTACTGTACACATATTTAAATTCTCCTTTTCCGCTTGCTGTGATGCCAATAATTATCATCCCTCCCCAGTTAATGCTATTTGCTTTTAAAAAAAATCTTTATGTTAAATGCAAAGATACACTTTAACATCCCTTCTAGTTTGGCCCTGAGACTGTGGCTTGCCTAAGGCCACCTAGTAAATTTGTGGTTGAGGTGAGAATTGAATTGAAAACTTTCCACTTGCACATCTTGGCTTCATATGCTGAAAACCATTGGTCTGCTTAACAATGCTTCTGTGGACTTAGGAAACACAGTGTGCGGTACATAATTAAATGGATAGTATGTAGTGATAAGTTAATAAATAAAATATAGGTGTTCTCATTTTGATGCTAGAATAACATAGCATGCCATACTAGAATTCACAGTTTGAGAGCTTGATTGGGTTGGTTGTATGACTACTTTGTGGGAAAAGAGGAGGTTTGAAAATTATGTTTGTTTTGGAGTCAATTTGTATGGTAAGTTAAGTATGAGATTTATGGTGTGTAGTGTGCAGAATGTTGTATTTACTCTTCCAAATCATATGGTTACATGCAACATCTGAATCTGATATTTTGAAACCAAGTTCAGGAAATATAGCATAACTGAAAACAAAACATCCCCCTTAGCTGCAATTTATTTTGACTTATTTGTTAGTTCTGTAATTAAGCCATTACAGTATTTATTTTTCTATTGTTGGTTGACATTACTTTTCTTAGCTTCTCCCATACACATTTCATTGAACTGTACATATCCAAAGATATTTCTATATCGTATTGTTAAATTCTTTTAATTCCTTCCTCATCTATTTGTCAGGCACAGTGCAGTTCACACCATGCACTACTCCAATAGAATGATCTAGATGCCTAAATCTTCTCTAATGCTAAGTCCCTAGTTTACAGGCTACCCTTGCTCTGAACGTGAATAATGGCTGCAAGGATCCATAGATCCATATGTGATCCATAGAAGCCTTATGCCAATTTTAAATCAGAGTAGAAGCCACTTCCCTAGCCTTCCGCAAGTCATTTTTGGGTGCTGAGTGAAAAATTTAAATTCTCATTATTTAGCAGTTTTGCATGGGAGAAACTTGGGTTTTAATCTAAATAATTATAAAAAAGTGTAAATGAGCAAAGATTGCTTCCCCCCACCCAAACCTTGTGGGGTGGTTTGCCAAAATCTCTTTTGCAATAATGACATTCATTTGTCGTACAATAAATGCTGCCAGGAAAACTAATAACAGTCATGATCATGCTAGATAATTCTGGTTCATAATATATTTCAATTTTAGAATTTTTAATTAAATATATTGGTAAATTTACAAATGGATGTGTAAAGCGAACTGCATCCATCTTACCGCTTAATGTCCTAGTTGTGAAGGATTTTACTGATTGTGAAAATATTATGCAAGTTATAGTTAACTTGTGCCTAATTAAAAAATGTACAATGGCTTGTATATAAGGAAGTGCCAGCTGGAGATGATTGTGCTAATGGAATCTCCCCATTTTGCTGTGTAAGAGTGTGTACATTTGTGCAGGAATTTGTGTAGATGTACTATCTTGCAAAGTATGCAAGTGTGCATTTGTAAATGTACAGTAAAACCTGTCTTAAGTGATAACCCAAGGGCCTAGTTGTGGTAGTCTTTTTAATTAAAGGTCAAACAAAATTATGCTGGAAACCTTAGGGAACCTTTAAAGTGATTTCTTAAGACAGGGGCTGCCTATTAGATTTTGTACACTGTATAAATCTGAGTAGTTGGTCTGTGAATCCCACCCTGCCAAGAGTATGAATCCTCATACATTTTTATTGTTCAAGTGGAAATGGCAAAACATCTGTGGACTGTTGAGGTTTCAGTCATAATACCAATGAAACAAACCATGTTTTCGAGAAACTAGTAATGAGAATGTAATTAGACTAGGTTTAATTCTTTTTTTTTTCCACTTTGCTTTTCCGTTATAAATGCTGTTTTAGCCTAGATGAAGCACTTCACAAAACTGTTTTGACATATTTAAATGGTTTTGTTGTTGAAATGTCTCAAATGAGAGAATGGTTGACATTTTGGAATGTTGACACTCCAAATTCATAGCAACAGCTATGCTTGTGAACTGCTGACTAGGGATTGGGTACAAGGCATGAGGCTGAGGAAGGAATTTTGAAAGGGAACACTTCTGATTCATGACAGATCCCTAAATGTTTCCAGCACTTACAAATATGCTTTGTGGTACATAAAAGGAACTAAACCTATGGTCATTATCATTATTTTTAACTTGCTAAATTTGAAATTCTTCTGGGATTAAAAAAAATGGCTTTATTTGTGGCAAGGTTTGTGAAGGTTTGTGAATATGTCCTGGTAAAACGCTTTGTGTGAGCTTGAAAGTGTGATAGGTTCGTCTTAGAGGCATAGTGTAGTGTTATCGAAGTAACCATCACTCAACAAGAAAATGGAAAGGATTGAGAGCACTTAACTTAGCCCTTAAGGTAGAGAAGTTTACAGGGTTTTTTTGCTGTAAACGGATTTCTTATTATGCTGTTCCTTGTACTTCAATACTTTAACATTTCTTGTAGCTCAGAAAATAGTGTCTCCTTTATTACCAGAACAGGGAAGCCATCGTCTCATCTTCATGGTTTGGGAGCTGCTGCAGCATGTGGCTGTGAAGTAACATCAAAATCTTGCTGTCCTGTGCTTCCAAGTAACATCAGAAGACCTGGGTCATGTGGGAAGAGCTTTTATTGCAGTTTTTTTGCAGTGTGGGCTCTGCCCACATGGCCTGGAGTTTCTACCATTATCTTTGCAAGGGGAGGAGTTGCACTGCTGTGACTCGCATGCCTTGAGGGAAGCCTTACTGGAATTAGGAGCAGTGTACCGTTTATATTGTGGAGCTCTTCCAGGAAAGAATGAGATGACTGCTAGTGATGGGAGGTTGTGCATATGTGTGTGAAAGAGCAAAAAGGACTGAGGAACAGGTGTATGCTTGTGTTTTACATGGAGACATGTACATGCTCACTGACAGAGGAGAAAATGTGGTTTATGTGTAGGAAAATACCCAGTATAAGTTTCCATGTCTTTTTATTCTAGCTCTGAACCATGAAAATGTTGAATACATGGATTGTTTGATATTGATTTGGTTAATACCTATCCTGAACTCTCAAGATAGGCCCTTGTTCTGCAAAATTTTCAGCAATAATTTGCAGATTCATGGGTTTTAAGCCTGCCTTCTGGTTTTAGAGTTATATATGAGCATGTGTGCCATTAATACATGCCATGCAATTCTTGATTTTGGCATGATCTGCGATCACACAGTATATATTAAAGGTATTGTAGCTTGTACAATGCTTTTAAAAACTGACCAAAGCCAAGCATGTTATGTATTTCTGTTTTTAACTTCACCTCTGCATGTCTATGTAGACACCATGTAACAGATAATAGCAAGTGACACATTAGGCTATCCTATGAATATGAGTTCAATCTTCAGTATTAAAAAGATCATGGAGCTGATTCTGCCCTGTTCAAGTGATTTATATTCAGAACAGTTACATGGTTAATCCATTCCTGTGTTACTTTGCCATATGTGTGCACCCATGGGATCACTTCAAAGAACCAGGGCTTGAGTTCCAAATATTACATAGAAAGTGGCCCATAGCATGAGGATTCCCAATCATGTGACTTCTTTGCAGATGATTTAATGGGATGATTGCACATTGGGGCTATAACTCCATATACACTTGTTTCCATTGGACTCAATGGAAGTTTCTTCTAGGTAGCTATGTCTAGGTTTGTGCTGTAAATAGGTAAATAAAAGCATGTTGCCTAAGGCTTCTATCTTCCTTCCATCAAATAGTCATGTGCTTACATGTGTGAGGTTCTTTGTAGATACAGAATTTGACTATTTTATTTTATTTTATTTTATTTGCCTTGGTATCATTATGGTCCAATGAAATGTTTTAATATTGTTATTTTTCAGAGGTTTGGCTATATGTGAATGAAATGTTAAGACTTTTTATGACTTTCAGATGCAAAAGAATCAGGTCAGGATCTGGGCTATGATATAAATCCACTTCTCTCGATTTAAGTTTTGTTGAAATCCTGGGATTTGTATTAAATGTGGGGTGCTGGTTAGATCAGTTATATTTGATTGTATGCAGTCATCAGTGGGTTTCTTGTGGATGGAGCTTCATTACTCTTTTACTGCTGTCAGCAGCAAGAACCTCAATTCACATTCTTTTAGGAATAAACCTTACATTATGTTTTATTTTATTTATTCACAGCAAAGCTTTGGTCCTTGATGGCATGACACATATTGTCCTTTACTGCTGTCAGCCATGAAGAGGAGGGCCTCAGCAGATTTTTTAAAGCCTTGTGACATAGAGAACATTTGCCTGAAATGTTCCCATGTGAGCCACTATCTTGGCTAAACTCTGAAAGGGAGGGGGGAAAGTGAATAAGGCTTTTGTTGAAGAGTGACAGGCAGGCAGTGCTGGCTAAGTTTAACTTAAATCCTTTCGTTGATATTGGAAAGTCATAAGCCTGCAGATGACATTGCCACATTCAATGCACTGTGTGATCTGGGACTTTGTTGCTTGTATCATTGTGTGGGTATGTGTACAGTGTAAACATTTTATGAACTGCAGTTTCTGATCCATCGGTCTGTCTGGGCAAGAATGTCCCTTGATACTAAAAACAACAGCAATCAGGACAGAATTGGTCAATGCAGCATGTCTAATGGTGGGAAGATATTTGAAGGACTCACTACAGACACAATAGACTCTCTAAATAGCCTCTTTGCACCCTGAATCTTATTGCAAACAGGTTCATTAAGGAGAGACATTTTGACACACAGCATCACAGTAATGAAAGTAGCTCTGTTTTTCTAATATTGTATCTTGCCACTTCAGTTATGCTGCCAGTGCAAGATTTCCCTTGTGTTGCTGTATATTTCTCCAGAAAAAGAATCAGTCTTCATAGAATATACAATTATTTTGTACGGGAATATATAACTCACACCTAAGATACAGTGTTTTCTTGTTTATGTGCACTAGTGCAAAAATAATTGGCAAGCCCATCTTCCAGACTAAAAGACAAAAAAAACCCAAAATGCCTCCACCTTCTATTGGAAAGATTTTAAAACAAATTGTAAGATAACACAGCAAAATAAATGTTGTCACAGTAAACTCTTCTGATGACTTATAGCAATGGTATATTCTAAAGAAAATATATTTCACATTCTCTATTGTGTTCTATGTTATAACCAGACTGTTAACTGTTGAGCTAATAATCTACTATGTCAGATCCAAACAACCCCATGTGCAAGTAGAAAGTGATTCCACTCTCAGGGGAGAGGTTGCTAATTTTCCTTTCCTCCTTGAGTGCTTCATGCCATGTTTAAATCCCACTTTGGAAGGCTCCACGCCCTTCAGGAATAGCTTTTCAGGAAGTGAGAGGGGCTACAGTGGAAATTATGTGGGGGTGTTTGAAAAAGATGTGGTTGCCATGCACGGGCCTTTGAATCCCAGGTTTTGTAGAGAAGTGTAGAAAATAAAATATTTTCTTTATTTTGGAAAATGCAGAGCTTGGAAGTAACTAGCTACAAGTAACGAATTACTTGTAATTCATTATTTTTTGAGTAACGTGTGGGTAATTCCTTTACATTTTGATTGTAATAGAACTAGGAGTAATTTTACTACTTTTGTGGAGTAATTGTAATGTTTCCAGAATTACTTTTGGGCATTACTTGGGGGGGCAGGGGAAGTCTTCTGCTCCTTTGATTTGTGGATGGAAATCATGTGCCTCAAACTGGGCTTCTGTGCAGCGTCGCTCTTTCCTCATGCTCTGTGGATGGGTAGGAGGCGACGATGGAGGAGGTGGAGAGTGAGACGGGGTGGAGTGGACAAAACAATTATTTAAAAAAACAGATAGTGGTAGTGAAGAATGGAGTGGAGGGAAAAAGGAGCCGGAGGTCAAGAACATGGATAAAGGAGGAGAAGGAGGCAGCAGCAGAATGGAGAATAAAGAACTGTGGAAGTGAAAGATGACAATGTGTGTGTGTGTGTGTGTGTGTGTATGAGAGAGAGAGAGAGAGAGAGAATACTGTGTTTGCCCTTGGCACAGAAAGTGGCCTCCATCACCGTCTCTGGCTACTGTGCTGCATTTGCAGTATTTTAACTGTTTTGCATCTCAGGGGAAAATGTTTGCTTGAGTGAGTGACCCTTAGTTGGTGGTGGGGCAGGGTCCGCGAGGTGGTTACGTGAGAGAGATTATGCTTGCTGGCTGAGTGGAGGGTGGGGTTGCACTTGGTATGACGTGCAAAGATCTGAGTAGTGGCCTCTGTCTCCCTCCCCACCACCCTTACCAGCAGAGATATCACCATTGCTATCTTATGAATAAAAATAATTATTCTACTACCTGTATGTGTGTGTTTATATTTAATGTTGTTTTAAGCTACTTAGATGTGCAGGAGCCATGGCCAGCACCTTGTAGGCGTTTTTATTTTAAAGTAACTGAAATGTAATTGTAGTGATTACTTTGGAGGAAAAGTAAAGTAATCATTTACTTTTAGAGCAATTGTAATTGTAACGGTAATTACTACTTTTTGGGGGCATGTAACTGTAACTGTAATTTATTACTTTTTAAAAGTAATCTTCCAAGCTCTGGGAAAATGTAATGTGCTTGATTGAGAACAATGGCTACATATACAGATCAAATGATTTACTTGCCTTGTAGAACTTGGGTATCATCTCCAATGTGGGTTGATAATTAATTTTGATATACACTCTGATCTTTGTTCTATATCCCAACGAAGGAAAACAACAACATCCTGTGGGAGCATCAGCTTAGATATCTTTAACTAAATACAATTTTATTGATTGATTTCTATTTCAAAATTTATATCCCATCTTTCTATATGTCAGTTCAGAGTAATACAATACAACAACCAAAATAAACTAAAACACAATCCTAAATGAAAATTATTTTGCTCTATATCACATTGTTAACAACAGTAACAACAAAACTTTAATAATGTTATGCTATGCATCTTTACTTGGAAGTTAGTCCGATTGACATTTGTTTTATTTATTTCACAACATTTATATACTACTTGATTGGACTCCCCAGTCAAACTATACAGCAGAGGCTTCTGCAAAGCTTCTCCAAGCAGGTGGATGAGGGAAAGGAAGAGGAGGTGCAACACCGTGGGGCATGAGACAGGCTGCCTGCAGAAGCCGGCAGAAAATCTGCTTAATTCCAGGGGGGTATCCAGAATTAAGCAGATATTTGCCCACCCCAGCCTACAGCCTGTCTCTTGTTCAATGTGGCTCTTCCTCCTCCTCCTCCCTGGGCTGGCACTTCTGGGGAGGATATTGCTGTGGCCTCTGCTGTATGGATGTGCCCAGGGTGGCTCCTGCCTCCTCCTTCTCCATGGTAGTGGGGTGGCAGATCTGTAGAAGTGCAGTGTGAGTGTGTATGTGAGGGAGGTGGCATGAAGGGATTCTGCATTTGACAGACGTTTACAGGGGAGAATGGTGGCGAGGATGATGGAGGCTGAGAGAAGGAGTTTACATAGGTAGGGGGAGGGTGGAAGGCAGTTGCAACCCCAGGAATGACTATTTTGACTTCAGATCACCCAGACTGGAAAGGAATTGGATGTTGTGCTTGCTTTGGGTTTTTTTTATCCCCTCCTAGAAGTGATAGATCAGTTCAGGTTTCAGAAGAGGAGGGGCATATTAGTTGTGATGCATTCGAAAGGGATGAAGAATTGTGCCCTTTCTCTCTCTCTTAAAAAAAGCTTTAGAAGTCTGTGAGATCTTCCCGCCTTCTCCCCCTCCAATTCCCTTCCCCCCACGCATCTGAAAGTATTCCTGATGCAAAGCATTATAATTTGCAAAAGCAGAAGGAAAATGGGAGCTTTTTGCCTCAATTTGTTATATGAGCAACAGATTATTCAAAGCAATGCCTTCCCTTCTCTGTCAAGCTCTGCCCAGACAAAATTCATTCTCTGTCTGTCTGTCTGTCTGTCTTACACACACACACACACACTTAGGCTGCAATCCAATACACATTTACCTGTGGGAAATTCCATTGAATCCAATGGAGCTTACTTCTGAGTAGACATGTATTGGACTGCAGCCTTAATCTGCTCCCTGTGGGGAATGAATGCTGCTGCTGTGGGAGGAGCAAACAAGGAAGCAATTTTCTCAGCTAGGAAGGCAGCAACTCCAACATGTTAAATCTAACTTGGTTTACTTAGGAGTAAGCTTCATTAATCGCAGTGGGGCTTGCTTATGAGTAAAATGCAAATGGTTGGGTTGCATGATACTATAGCAGATTTATCTTGATAAAATAGGTTGTTAATTTCTTTGGCTGGATTGTATGAGAAGATTAGAGATAAGAAGAATGATAGTTAAATGATTCATGTGAGTTAAGGTCATTTTGTTATTCTAGGTACATAACCTTGGAGTGGAGAAGGCATGGAAGGATCTTTCAACAAATGAGCTTCTAAAACCATAGTATGCTTTTTAAAAAATTCCTTAATGAAAATAGGCTTTAAATGGGGAAGGGCCGTAGGTCAGTGGCAGTCTGGCAGAGCATCTGTTTTCCATGCAGAAGATCCCAGGTTGAATTCCTGGCATCTCCAGGTAGAGCTGGAAGAGACTCTTGCCTGAAACCCTGGATTGCTGCTGCCTGGATTGCTACAGTGTCAGTGTAGACAACAGTGAGCAAGATGGATTCAGTATAAGGCAGTTTCATGTCTTCCCATCTATCTTCCTAGACTTGCTTAACTGCTTTCTTTGATATATTATTATTATTATTATTATTATTATTATTATTATTATTATTATTATTATTATTATTATTATACTGAGAAAGAGTGTCTCCAAAGAAAGAAAAATAAAAGTTACGTGTAGTAGTCTCATCTGACAAAGATAGGCAGGCCTATGAAGTCTGTGACCAGATAAGCCATGCAGGGTGGTTTGTCAGAGACTTGACAAAACTCCTATTTGCTGTCTATATGAAATTACAAAAATGCAGGTTGTGATGTACTTGCACGCCACAGTACTTGGCTGGTGAGTGCTGTTATGGGGGGAGGGGAAAGATGATTGTGGTAGGCCAATTGGTAATTTTGTGGCTAAGGGAGTGTGCAAGGAGGTTGGTTAATCTATGTGGCTGGTGAATCAAATGGGAAGGGATCATGAGGACTGAAATGAGAGGGTGAAGCTTCCATGGGTTTTTTTTTCTTTATTGCTGTAGATTTCCAAGTCAATTATGCAGGCTCCAATAGTGTCAGTGGTATAACCTTTGAAGGGATGGCAGTAGGAGGCATGGCATGATTCACAAAGGGACCCTGTACTTCCAGGAATTGTGATAACTAGCAGAACACAATTTATAGCAAATAGGAACTTGCAGCCCACTTGAGAAATTGAAAAATGGAACAGAATCAGATAGCGAACCCCATCCCTAATTTTCATGGAGCTGACTATGACTATGGACTGCCTTCAAGTCAATCCCGACTTATGGCGACCCTATGAATAGGGTTTTCATGGTAAGCAGTATTCAGAGATGGTTTACCATTGCCTTCCTCTGAGGCTGAGAGCCAGTGACTGGCCCAAGGTCACCTAGTGAGCTTCATGGCTGTGTGGGGATTCGAACCCTGGTCTCCCAGGTCATAGTCCAGCACCTTAACCACTACACCACACATTAAAATCAGATGTAGTACATTTAAATTGGTTAGATTTAGGAATCCCCTCACTTCCTCCTCCCCTCACTCCAGTAATAATAATAATAATAATATTTAATTTGTTTGTCGCCTATCTGGCAATTAGCCACTCTAGGCGACGTACATTAAAAAAGATAAAATACAATAATATCAGATGCAATCACATTAATAACAATAGATAGAAATACTGCCTTTCAACCAGTCATCTCATGACAAAGATCAGTATGGATCAGTATGTTATATGCAGCATATGTATATCAGGCCTCAGCAGTGGTCCATGTCTAGATGGTCATGTTCAGGGGCTCAGGGAAGCAGGTGGTTAGTCAGCCAGAGCAGATATATGATACAAATCACGCAGCAATCAAAATCAAAGGCAGCAGTCAGGGGGAAAGGAACAATGTCTTCATACTGGAAGCGAATTGCTGAGACAACAGATCAAGTTTTGAGGCTAGGGTTATTTTAGGACCTAGAGATTGAGATTGACCCTTAGGGTCAGCTGACTGGACATTCTGCAGCCTTGAAGCCTAGCGCTCTCTTGAGCAGGCAAACAGTAGATGTGTAGGAAGTAACTTGCCAGAGGGTGGCTGCTGAGAACCTTGCTTCAGGTTCCCTCCAGTGCTTTGCAATGTGCTCTGTACCTTGCTGGGCCACCAAAAAACCCCAAACATGCTGTATTTTTAGCCAGTGGTGCAGCCAGGCTCCTGGTGACACGTTCACGAAAGGCTTGTTTATATATTTCTGCCACGAGGCTGCTTTCCTTTCAGTGGGAAAAAATTGTGTAAATAAACTCTCACTCTTCACAACAGTTATCAGCTGATTATTGTTCCAGCTCACAACACTGGTATTAGCCATTTACTTTCTAAAAAGTAAGAAAAAACTCTGAATTGCTAGAACGCTTACCTGCTTGATTGCTGTGTCTTCTAGCATGGTCCAGGGTGTGAGACAGGGGTGTATTTTATCACCCTGTTTATTTAATCTATACGCAGAACATATCATACGGAAAGCAGGATTGGACCAAGATGAAGGAGGTGTGAAAATTGGAGGGACAAATATCAATAATTTAAGATATGCAGATGATACCATATTACTAGCAGAAACCAGTAATGATATGAAACAAATGCTGATGAAAGTTACAGAGGAAAGCACAAAAGCAGGACTACAGCTGAACGTCAAAGAGACTAAAGTAATGACAACATAAGATTTATGTAACTTTAAAGTCAACAATGAGGACATTGAACTTGTCAAGGATTATCAATACCTCGACACAGTCATTAACCAAAATGGAGACCATTGTCAAGAAATCAGAAGAAGGCTAGGACTGGGGAGGGCAATTGTGAGAGAACTAGAAAAGGTCCTCAAATGCAAAGATGGATCACTGCACACTAAAATCAAGACCATTCAGACCATGGTATTCCCAATCTTTATGTATGGATGTGAAAGTTGGACAGTGAAAAAAGTGGGTAAGAACAAAATCAACATTTGAAATGTGGTGTTGGAGGAGAGCTTTGTGCATACCATGGACTGCGAAAAAGACAAATAATTGGGTGTTAGGACAAATACAGGACTATCATTAGAAGCTAAAATGATGAAACTGAGGTTATCATACTTTCGACACATAATAAGAAGACCTGATTCACCAGAAAAGACAATAATGCTGGGGAAAACAAAGCAGCAGAAAAAGAGGAAGGCCAAACAAGAGATGGATTGATTCCATAAAGGAAGCTACAGACCTGAACTTACAAGATCTGAACAGGGTGGTTCACGACAGATGCTATTGGAGGTCGCTGATTCATAGGGTCACCATAAGTTGTGATCAACTTGAAGGCACATAACAACAACAAAGCCCCATTGAATTAAATAGAACTTACTTCTGAGTAGACATGGTTAGGATTGTACTGTAATGTGTTCTGACTGCAGATAATTCAGTGATTCTTTTTATCCAAAACAAGGAGGGTTAAACTAATTTGAGGATGCATAAAGGATATATCTTGTGGGATGGAGAAGGGTTGGGTATGGACCGGAACACTGACCTAGAAAAGGTTACAAAATAGTATTACCCAGATACAACCAACTAGAAAAGATCTTATATGGTCAATTTTGTTCCCATACAATGCTCTCTTTCTCTGCCAATGCATTTGCTAGAGGATTCTGTGAACTGGGTTCCCCAGAGATACAGATACGATTCCTAAGTGCTAGTTCCCATATGAAGATCCTGGCTCATAGGAGATTTTTTCTGTGTTAACACATCTTTGGGACATTTCACAAGGAGACAAAATCCATTGTGTGAGCAGGCCTGAAAAACCATTGGAACTCCTCATGCCCTGTCCCAAGAAGTATAATGCATAATTCATGTAACTAGACTGTAACAAATACATTAACATTAGATTCATATTGTCCCAGTTTTCTCTAAACAGCCTTATATTGGAAACAAAGTCTAATTTTGTTCGTTTATGTCAGACTGCTAACAGTTCTATTTATGTTGATTAGATGTCAATGACAGATTTGTCTGATAAAGTAGTCTACCGCTTTGATTCCTTTCTTATGTAACACCTCTTTGGTTTCACTTGACTTCTTGAACAATGGGATGCTGATCTATAGGTACATTTTGCCACAACGGTCTTATTCATGAGCCTCTTCCATAACATGGAAGAATATACATGTGTGAGTTTTACTCACTTGCTTTTGTGGAGAACCGTTTAACCTTTCACATGAAATGAATAAGGTGGGCGTAATCTACTATATATTTCTACCTGATCATTGTTTCTTTGCTTCTCATATGCTTAAAATAGAAAAAGAAAAGGCTAGTGTTTTGAAGAAAGTCACTAGTGTTTTGAGGAAAGGTGGGGGCTAATACAATATTTTTATGGTTCTAGATTATAATTTTAGGGTTCTAGATTAATTTTTACAACACATTGGTGTGTGGTGTTTGGTTAAATTCTGCTTACCACATGGCAGGTTAATATATTCAACCAAGCTATTCTGGAATAGCTTGGTCACCTGCTTTGGCTTTTAGATGACTCTGCACCAGGCAGTGTAAAGAACAAAACACACTGCAGAGTAACTAATAAAAGATATCTACAGTGAGGAAAGCATAGTTTTGTTTGGCACACCAATGCTTTCATTTCTTCCCAATGTGAATTCAATCATCAAGAAGAGCTGCCTGCGCAGACATGATTTGAGGGGGAATGTCTCCATTAGTGCTGAACTAGAATTGCCATCTCTTAATTCTTCAAACACTACAGTCTGGTTCTGTGAAATTTCAAAAGTAATAATTTTATATTTTGCAAAAGATATGCTTTTTCATGGGGAGCCATCTCTTACACCTGTCATGTTCTGAAGGCAGGTGAAAACAAAGAATTGGGGGGGAAATTGTGTTGATGGCTGCTACAGATTAAAACACATCAAGTGTAATCAGGAGTGCAGAAATGCCTTGTGTCATTTGGTAGGGTTTCACAGAAGTTCCTCTCTTTTTGTCTGAGGCCATCTAATTGCAGCATTGGTGGTAACCTCAAAGTGCTATTTCCTCCCATCTATTTACTTTTGCCTCGGCTCATGGATTGCTGGTTTCATAGATTTTTAAAGTGGGAAATAACCATTTGAATTCACTGCAATGGATACTTAATAATGCCAAACTCAGATGTTCACTGGCATACTCAGACCTGGCAACTTGGAGTGCTGTTGAACAGCACCAAAGCAGCAGGTGGGCGAGATGTATATGCGTGCTTAATTTCTCCCCTTTCCACCACTTTGAAACCTTATTTCCTCCAACCCTGATAACATGGCAAATATATTTGCCTCGGCCAAAAAACAGCTGGAGTGAGGGGGTTACATGGGGAAATGGGTGAGGGGAAGGCTTAAGACAGGGGTGGGGAACCTTTTTAGCACCACAGGCCAGATCCTTATCAGGATTGGCCTCATAGCCCAATTTGACAGGTGGGTGGAGGTATCTACCTGTCAGTTACCTGATATCACAGTGACATCAGGCACAAGGCGCTGCTAAACTTGGTCCCTGGCAGGCCAAGACTGGCCTGTGGGCTTGAAGTTTCCCACCCCTGGCTTAAAGCATTCCGGCTTAGTTGCTCCTTATCTCCTTTAACCTGCACCCACTCCCTGCCACTTTTGCAGGTGTTTGATCCAGCCCATTGACAGAAATGTTCTTGATTTGTACACTTTCCTTCCCAAGTTCTTATGTGCCCCATTACAATGAAAGTGGAGCTCCTCCCCAAATTATGTGTGAAATAGCGCTACCTTGTTGTGGTTAAAATTTTGTGCACCTTTTATAGACTATATTAGTTTTGGATGACATCAACTTTCTTTGTAACTTTTGTGGCTCCTTAGAATTGGACCACCTGAGTTTCAGTTTCAAGGCTCACTTTTTTCATCACGGTACAGATTCCGAAGAAACTCTGCACCTCCTACCAGATGGGTCCTCTTCCAATTGAAATATAGATTGTAAAAGACAATAGGAAGTACTACACATTTATCCTTGTATTTTAGATTTTTAGTTTTGAACTCACCTGATGCCCTCCATAAGGTATATCTGTGGAGGCAGATATTTCATGCAGTTAATTCCTCTAAATACTGTAAACAGCTTGTGTATCCTGCACTGAATCCTGTATCCTGTCTGTATTGTTTATTTATATAAACATTTATATCCCTCTGTTCTAGTTCCCAGAGTGCCTTAAAACAGTTTCAAATCACAATAAAATAAAATATATTAAAATAGAGCGCTATAACAATAAAAATACATCACAAATATATGTGACATATAAAACAACAACATTAAAATCCATTTAAAAGCAACAACAGCAGAGATAGCTTGCAAAGTCTGCTGGCATAGAATTGTTTTTAGCTGCTAGAGAAATACAGTCATGGAGAGGACAAGGTGTTCCATAATATTGGTGCAGCCACCAAAAAGGCCCTGTCTCTTGTCGTCATCATCAACCATGCTTCCACCTTGGCTGCAACACAGACAAGGGCCTCTGATCTTAGGAAGTGCTCAGGATGGTTTGGTAAGAGGCTATATTTCAGGTATCCTGGCCCCAAGACATTTAGGTCTTTAAAAGTAATCACCAGCATTTTGAATTGTGTCCAGAAGCATATTGGCAGCCAACAGATATTGCAGGCTAGGTGTAACATGGCCCCTTTGGGTGTGTGGCCACTAATACTCTTGCTGCTGCATTCTGGACAAACTGCTGCTTCCAGGATAGTCCCACGTCAAATGCATTGCAGTAATCCAATCTTATTGCACCTAAGGCATGTGTTACCAGGGCTGATGGGTGCAGCTGGTGTACCAGCCTAAACTGAGCAAAGAAACGCCTGGTCCTAACTGCCTCTTGGTCAACCAGATGTAAAGCTGCATCCAGGAGCACTACTAAGCTGCAAAGCTGATTTTTCAAGGGAAACACAGCCTTGTCCAAAACAGGTTGAATTCCTGTTCCCCAGTCTGTCTGTCTCCTGATCCAGAGCACATTTGTCTTGTCTGAATTGAGCTTCAATTTGTTAGCCCAACACATAAGTGCCTCCAGTTCCAAAACTTCCAAAGGTTCCTTGGTATTAGATGAAAAAAAAAGAAATAGAGCTGCATGCTATCAGCATATTGAATGAATGAATGAATTTATTTAATTCAGTCCAAGACCAGCAATTTTGACACATATAAGTACAGACATATAAAATACATTTTACCCAAGCCTAATACCAGGTAATAAAATAATTGAAATAAAATTTAAGATGATTGGACCAAGCTCTTTCTGCGAGCCATGGCCACAACACAGAATTTCGCAACCATATCTGTGATGAATGGATCTCAATCTTCAAGTAAAACATGGACTTCATTTTCTTCGAAAGTTCTGATCCTTTTAAGAAGTCAGGGATAGATGAACAGAGTGCGAAGATCAGAATAAAAGTGACAACGTAACATAACGTGCTCCACTGCTCCAGAGTCACAGATACAGTGCCTGTCTGCATAGGGCACTTTCTTATACCTCCCATCAAGTACAGCCAAGGGAAGAGCGTTAAATCTGGCCCAGGAAAATGCCTTACTGTACTTGGGAAGACTCAAAGTAGTTAGGTAAGTCGCAAGTGTGGGCACCTTTGCGCTGGGCCTAATATAGGGAAATGCTGACAACTGACTCATATTAAACTGAAGTTCTATGTCCCTAATACGTTGCATGGTGAGTTCTTTGACTTTGAAATATCCCAGTTGTAATATAGCTGACTGGGAAAAGCCTAAGGACAACAACTTAGAGGTCACCATATGTTTCCATCTAGATTGAAAAAGGTTGGTAAGGATTAATGGGGCAAGACCCAGGGGGGCAAAAATCAACTTAAGCCACAAATTTATCCTATAAGCCCACACCCTGGTCTCAACCAATAGGGTGTCTACCTCTCGGCGTAATGCAACGTTTGGTATGCAGCTGGGCAGGCCTAAAATGCTCCTAATGAATTTTGATTGAACACGTTCCAGAGGGGCATAGTTGCCTTGAGGGCATAACTGTGTTCCATATAAGAGTTGGGGAATTACTCTGGCGTTAAAAACCAGCATTGGCGAAGGGGCGTATTGACCCCCTTTGGAGAAAAAGAATGAGAGAAGCACCCTAGTGCTTCTCTGCGCACTTTCACCAGCATTTTTTAAATGATACGCCCAGGAACCTGATGAATGAAAAATAATCCCCAGGTATCTATAAAATGGAACTTGTTCAGTCGGATGGTTGTTCAGCTACCAACGATGTTTAGATCTTTTACGGGTAAATATTACGATCTTAGACTTGTCATTATTAATTATAAGATGTTCTGTCTCAAAAAAGAGCCAAGTACTTTTAGAAGACGACGCAAATCCACACAAGTTAAGGACAGTAGGACAGCGTCATCAGCATACAAAAGAGACGACAATGATCTACCTGCTAGCATGGGAGGGTGGGCATTTTCCGCAGCAAGATGTTTAATTAGAGGATTAATATAACAATTAAACAGTGATGGCGCAAGGACACACCCCTGCTTAACACCGTTATGCGTTGGAATAGAAGCTGATAAGTGGCCCGCTTGATTGCATCTAACTTTTAAAGAGGTGTTCCCATACAGGTTCTGAATCAAGGCGAGTAATCGCCTGTCTATCTTATACTCCCTCAGTTTTTCCCATAGCCTGTCCCTCGGGATCAGGTCGAATGTGGATTTAAAATCAATAAACGCCGCATACATATTGATGGCAAAAATTTGGACAACCTCTCCTAATAGTTCCATGCAGATGTTGAACAACACAAGGCACAGAAGCAACCCGTGGGGGACAACATACATTAATAGCCAAGGCATTGAGCAGGAGTCTTCTATCATCACTTTCTGTTATCAAGGAAGGACCAGAAATGGCAAAATAGTGCTTTACAATCCCATCCCCACCAGGTGGTCCAGAAGAATTCCATGGTTGATTGTACTGAGTACCACTGAGAGAGCTAGCAGAGCTTACAGGGACCTACTTCCCCTATCTTGTTCCCTGCATAGGTCATCTACCAAGCTTAATAGTTCTGAGTGTACTTTTACCATCCCAGCTAAACCGAAGAGAAAGGGAAACTCTCTAGTTCTTGTTAATCAGGTGATCCAATCAGGTCTCATGCACACCATGCCAAATTCTAGCCTATGCATCAACTTCAATGGGATCCTTCCATCCTGGTTCAATGTGCTCAGTAGCAACCCACTAGAACAAGAAGTAACATGAAGCATGATAAAGGAAAAACCACAAACACCAACTGAACTGTTTGTAACTGAAACAAATACAGCGGTACAAAGCTTAGAAATTATTTACAAATAGAAAACAGATCAAAGATAATATCGAAATTGCAGCAACTTAAAAGTAATTTAGAAAATATCTTAATACAATGCGATACATATATTTGCATAAGCTTAACAATTTTATAGGAATGAACATTAATTGTTCAAAACAGTTGAAAAGAACTTGAAAAAACGTGCTTAAGACAACTAATGGTTGATAATGACATGAACTAAGAATAAAGTGATAGAAATATGAAGTAATAACACTGACATAATTATAATGATGATCACAGATAAGATTGACAGAGCAAACATTCTAGATAAATGATTATAGTGTCCACATAACTCCCTCCAGTTCCTCACTGGTCAAGGCTTAGTTCTCACTGAGATGGTAAACCTAGGCTAGCCTCTCCCAGTCTGGCACCCTCCAGATTATTTGGATTATAACCCCGTCATCCCTGACTGTTGGCCATGCTGACTGGGGCTGATGGGAGTTGTAGTCCAAAACACCTGGAGGACAAGAGGTTAGGGAAGGGTGACTTAGGCTGTATCATGTGTGTCCCAGCTTTTTTCCTCCAAGGAAATTTGGGACAGCACCTATAGGTCCCTTCTGATTTAACTGAGATATACTTAGAAATACTAAGTAACACAGAATCAATCCAACCATGAAAATATATATTCCTAATGCAGTGAGTAAACCATACTATCTTCACCTTCAGGCTAGCTCCTGTAAGTTTGTAATGTTCATGTTATATACCAGTACACAGTTATACAGCATTCTTCATGCAGTGAGTAAATCATAATATTACATAAGGTAAAGCAGACTGCTACATTTTAAATGTTTGTAAATTTTCTTTGCAATAATTAAAATGTAAAGATCCATGGACATTTTAATATTTAGGCTCGTTGGTGATATTGTATGTAGTTGCTAAGACAACCAGTGGAGTTTATTATTTAATTAATTTGCATCACACCCTTTCTCCCAAAGGAGCGCATGGCAGCAAAAATTAAAATCATCTTAAAAAACAATTCCAATACAGATGCAGACTGAGAAAGGTCTCTACTGGAAAAGCTTGTTGAAAGAGGAAGTACTAAAGACCACTTCAGACCAGAAACAATACATCACTGCGCAAGCCCACATCATATGCCTCAATGAGGCATTCTCAGCAGTACATCACCAACATCTATTTGTATTAGACAGTGCCTTCCTATACAAACTTTGTGGAGTCCAATATACTCAGGTTTTGCTGAATCAATCTCAATTTCAGGTCTAAGGAAACATTCCATTTAGAATCTAAAGCAATTTTCTATTGTTCCGGCAGTATAGTACATTCTAATTCCCTATTCTCTCTGAGTTCCTGAACATCTACCTTACAAAGATCCATTAGACATTTATACACAACTGTTATGGGTATAGCTTTATGTAAGGATCCAATAATTCCCTCCAACAAATTTGGAGATGTTGAAGCACTCAGAGCATATGAGCCATAGATACTAGCAAATGTTATAATTGAAGATATTGCCATTCCACAGTAACTGATATTTAACCTATGAAATAGGAAATGAGAAAAATTCTGCAAATGAACCTATCAGCTGATCATATGTACATCCCACATTCAACCCATTTCTCGCAAAAAAGGGCTGCCTCTCTTCAAATCTGGATTACCCCATAAAGTTAATTAAGCATTGTTATATGGGTCAAACTGTAATTGATGATCCATTATGTACCACATCTCTCTAGTTGCTAAAATGGAAGGTGGTATCAATCCTTTTTTTTATTATACATAGACGTCAACACTAGCCATCCAAAGAGAAGTGTTAACTAAGATTTCTCTAAAATTACCCAAGGTGGGGTATTCATAAAAGGAGAAACTTGCCAATCATTTGTATGTGCTAACAAATATGATAAAAGCTAATATCTGGAAAATAAGAACCACCTTTCGATATTGGCATTCTCTTAAGTGAAAAGCGAGGTGGAGAATTATCCCAAGTAAACTTCCTAAGTATTCCATCAATCTTTAGAAGATATATCTGGGAAATAGTAATAATAACATTTGCTTCCCAGTGTTCCATTGGTTTTGATGCTTACAACAACTCTGCAGGTAAGTCAGTATTATTATCTCTGTATTGCAGATGGGACAATTGAGAGAGAGAGAGAGAGAGAATGGCTTGCCTGAAACCATTTAGTGAGTTCAGGGCAAAAGGCGAGATCTGAATTGGGGACTTTCTGTTTTGCAGTTCAGGATGTTATCCACTACACCAGGGTTCCCAAACTGTGGTCAGCAGAACACAGTGGTCCATGAGTTTCATTCAGGTGGTCCATGGCATGTCTGTAAAAATGCAATTAAAAATCATACAGCATCTAGCGCAGTGCATTACAATTGCTACATAGGCAGAAAAATTATTGAGTCTGCCAAGGCCAGTGTCATGGCCCCGTCAGAGGACTCCTCAGATGAGGACAACTCGGGAGTAACAGCAGCAGACCCAGGAGCAGCAGGAGACACGGAGGAGCTTCCTGAGAATCCAGCTCCTTCTGCCCCTCAGCTGCAGAGCACCCCAGGGACAGCAGAGGCCCTGCAGCCAGACACAGACAGTGAACAGGATACTCCCCCCTCACCTGCAGAACGTAGACAGCAGAAGGTCAGGCAGAAGAGAGGCAGGCCTGTCTCCTTAAGGCCCAAACGCTGAGGGCTCACACCTGCTGTCCATCCTGCTCTTTATAAGGCACACCTTGGCTGCAGCCTGTTGCTGACTGCAACGTCAGGCGTGGCTTTGTGTAGACCTAGTTTCCCTGCAGCATCTCTTTGACTGACCTCCTTGGCAATTGATCCTGGACCTCCACTGACCTGGCTTCTGGACTTCTGACTCGACAAGTACGCTTCAGATAGGCCTGGCAGATTTACAACCCGACTGCTGGCTAAGGACTTTCCTTCCCTGCCAAAGACCCAGGAATTTCCAGCTCCCCCTGACACTGCTGATGCAGTGTAGAGCTGACAGCCATCAGTAATTTTAAAGGGTGGAGTTTGGGAACCACTGCACTTTACTATAGTAGTTCTCACAGACAACCCTTTAAAATAACACAGTAAATAAAAGCACAGTAAAAAGCAGTTAATGTGAAATGCTTATGAACATTTGGGCAATCCACAATATAACTGCTAAGTGTTGTTATTGCTGATGTTATTTTACGGTTGCAAGAAGGACTTGCATACCCACCCACCCCCTGAAATGTTCCTCTTCTTACTATGTTGCCTCTAGAATTACAGTTTGGATTTCTGTTTTGAAAAGGACGTGTATGCTGTGTGCCTGCTGGGGAAACATAAGGCTTGTCCGGTTATCATTTGCTGGTTACCATTTTCATTTGTGAAATGTGCTAAGAGTCCCTCCCTAGCAGGTGCAGGAGCCCTCCATGCTCAGTATTTCAGAATGGGGTAGGTAAGGGAAGTTGAAAGAAATTAACCTCAATTAAAGGGAATATTGATTGATTGTTACAGAGATAAATATGTATTGCCCAGGAAAATAAAAACACATTAAAATAACATTAAAGTTGTGACAAAACAGGCTTAAAGGTAGAAAATTTACAAGAAAGGGAAAAATATAAAATAACTTAAATCTCTCTCTCTCTCTCTCTCTCTCTCTCTCTCTCTCTTAAAAAATACAGACCTAGCTGTGTGGTGTAGAATTGTTACAATGTGGTGTCAATATACTGGTATTTTATCCCTTGGGCATGTTTTGATTTTGATGTATAGTTTGAACTACTCGGCATCCATTAAGCAAGCTGAGGTGAGAAAATACATTCTTCAGCTGTGAATTCATCTTAATTCCTTTTTATTCACTGCTTTATATGTAACTCCTTTCAAAAACATTAGGAATAATCTACTGAGAACTTGTGTGAAAGTCCAGTGCAGTGAAATAGTAGTTGCATGTGTACTATTTCTTGTGCAGGGAACAGCATGGAGGTTCCTGGTGGATTGTGAATGTTATAAAAGGATCTTCTGAACCCAAATCTGCATACATACATTATCTGAAAATAGGAAATTTCCATAATGAATGAATCGAACCACAGAACAGTAGAATTAGAAGGGGTCTGTAAAGCCATCAAGTCCAACCCTAATGTGGTGGTGAGCTACTGTAGAAGATGAGGGCAAGGCTATCTACTCTTTGTTTCCCTCTCCCATTCCTCCCATGAATGAATGGGTTCCTCGTTGCTCATCTGCTGTGCCCACTGGCCTGTATGTGCTGTTGCTTGACGACAGATTGGTACACAATAAGACCATGAAGATGCTGATTTGGTATGCATTACTGAGATCTGAGTGGATGAGCTGGGAAGAGTTGATGTGACCCATCTTTGCCCACCTGCATACTCAGTGCAACACCACCACAGGCTGCAGGGATTGCTGTGGATTGCTGTGGTCTACAGAACTTCCATCTCTGTCACCGGAAACCACTGTGTCTTGGACCGGGCTGTGAGGGCCTGTATCTGGTATCGGGCCAAGGAGACAGTAAACTACGGTTGCTGCTGATGAACTGTCCACCCTGCTGCCCAGCAGCTTCTTTGACCAGGTTTGTGGAGGCCATCTCAGCTGTGGTATTGGAGGAGCCCAGAACGATAGCCAGAGCTTGGAAAAGTTACTTTTTTGAACTACAACTCCCATCAGCCCAATCCAGTGGCCATGCTGGCTGGGGCTGATGGGAGTTGTAGTTCAAAAAAGTAACTTTTCCAAGCTCTGGATAGTCCTGGGTGATTTCAATATCCATGCTGAGACTGCCACTAGTGTTCTGGCTCAGGAGTCCATGGCATTGCCCCTGAGTGCCCTCTCCGGCATTGTGGATTCCGGTTTGCACTTTGGTACACCAGTGAACTAAGGGCAATGAAACAGATTGGATGATGGCTAGAGCAAAAGATGTGATGTGAGGCTGATTGGGCACAAGTAAACATAACTGTGCCTACTGTGTGGCAGTGAGGGAGGCAAAGAAGGTTCACTTCTCTGCCACCATTGCATCCTCAAGTAGCCATCCAGTGGAACTGACATCAACAGGAAATGGGGTTTTAGACCCTTTGGAGACTCATTGTGAATTGTTTGCAAGGCACTTTGAGAGTAAAGTTGCTCGCCTCCATAGTAATGTTGATGCCCTGTCCACATCTACTGTAGTCTCCAGTGAGATGTCCAGTGCAATGTCTGCTGCAACTTCTTGAGATCGGTTTTAGTTGATGTGGCCTGCTGACATTGGACAAGGTGCTTGCGACGATCCGGCCAGCAACGTGTCCTCTCGACCCTTGTCCTTTTTGGCTTATTAAAGCTTGCCAAGGGGGTTTGACCAAGTGGGTCCAGGGTGCAGTCAACGCATTGTTGTGGAAGGAAGTGGTTCCAGCCACCCTGAAAGAGGTGGTGATCTGACTGCTCCTGAAAAAGCCCACCCTGGACCCACTGGTTTGTGACAACCAGTACTTGGTTGCAAATCCCCTATTTTTAAAAAAAGGTGAATGAGAGGGTTGTGGTGCAGCAATTGCAAGTACTCTGGGATGAAACAGATTATTCCTATCTGGATTCAGGCCTGGTTATGGTGCTGAATCAGCCTTGGTTACACTGATGGATGACCTTTATCAGGAGAAGAACAGGGGGAGTGCGACCCCATTATTCTTACTTGATCTCTCAGTGGCTTTTGATACTGTTGACCAGGGTATCCTTCTGAGCTGACTTAGTGAAATGGGTATGGAAGGCACTGTTTTACAGTGGTTCTGATCCTACCTCCAGGGTAATTCTCAGAGAATAGCATTGGGTGATTGTCTTTCAGCCCCCTGGCAGTTGTGCTCTGGGGTGCTGCAGGGTACCATGTTGTCCCCCATGTTGTTTAACATCCATATGAAGCCTTTGGGAGCAGTCATCAAGAGATTTGGGGTGAGGTGTCAGCAGTACGCTGTTGATGCCCAGCTCTATTTCTCTGTAACATCTGAATCAGGAAAGGCTGTACAAGCCCTGGACCGGTGCCTGGACTCAATGGTGGGCTGGATGAGAGACAATAAACTGAATACTAGCAAGACTGAGGTGCTGTGGATTGGTGGTTCCTGAGCTTCAATAACTGATCAGTTGCCTGCTTTGGATGGGGTCATATTCCTTCTGAAAGAGCAGGTCCGTAGTCTGGGGCTGCTCCTGGATCCATCTTGGATCCAGGTGACCTTAGCAGCAAGGAGTGCCTTTTACCAGCTGCGGCCATTTCTGGACCAGGGTAGCCTGACCACTGTTGTCCATGCACTGGAAACTTCCAGGTTGGATTGCTGTAATGCACTCTACGTGGGGTGCCCTTGTGGTTGGTCCGGAAGCTGCAGCTGGTGCAAAATGCAGCAGCATGACAGCTCACTGGGGTAGGGTATTGCCAACATGTCACCCTGCTGTTGGCTGCACTGGCTGCCTATCAGCTACTGGACTAAGTTCAAGGTTCTGGTTTTGGTGTACAAAGCCCTAAACAGTTTGGGACCAGGATACCCCTTATATACCCAGTCGATCACTGAGCCCTGCAGGTGAGGGCCTGCTGCAGATACCATCTTATCAGGAGGTCCGTTCTGCACAACACAGGAAGTAGACCTTTAGTGTAGTGGCACCTACCCTTTGGAATTCTCTCCCTTTAAATATTAGACAGGTGACATCTCTGTTATCTTTTCAGTGCCTATTGAAGATCTTTCTGTTTCAACAAGCCTTTTAAGTACAGACTTTATCCCAGTCTGGGTCTGTGTTGGAATTGTCTACAAGATGTATTTAAAGCTTTTTTTAAAATATGTTTTTAAAGATATTTTGTTTTAATGTGTTTTCAAAGATGTTTTGTTGTAATATATTTTAAAGTATTTTTTATTGTTTTTAGTGCTTTTGTTTGCCACACTAGGCTTCTGCTGGGAGGAAGGGTGGGATATAAATCTAATAAATAAATTAAATTAATATGCATGCATATATTACCTAAAAACAGCAAAACAGGTCTATCACGTGTGTATGTATCTTAATGGGAAACATTAGCTGCTTAGGTAGATAAAGGATAAGGTGGAGTCTAATAATGGAAACTGGTGGTATTCACTTAATAAACTCTGCAGTCCTGATATTTTTCAGTGAAATCTTGTAAGAATATGATGGCATAATGGGAATTGCACTTTTTATTATGATTTCCTCATTTCTATCTGACCTAAGGGGAGACAGAAAAGAAGAAGCCTAGGCCATGGAAGCAGGGCCGACACCAGGCATGACTGGGCCCTGCCTATCTCTCCCTTCGCCTCATGTGAATGCCATGTGCATGCATGTGCATGGCTGCCAGCAACCAAGATCGTGGCAAAAGCTTCCCTAAGGGGCAGAGCTTGGAAGATTATTTTTAAAAAGTAATAAATTACAGTTACAATTACTTGGCCCAAAAAGTAGTAATTACCGTTACAATTACAATTGCTCTGAAAGTAACTGATTACTTTACTTTTTCTCAAAAGTAATCACTACAATTACATTTCAGTTACTTTTTTAAAAAAACTCCTACAAGGTGCTGGCCTTGGCTGCTGCACATCTAAGAAGCCTAAAACAATATTAAAAATAAACACACACACACAGGGGGTAGTAGAATAAAAAAATTTATCCATAAGATTAACATAATGGCATAACAGAATCTCACATCCCCCCAAGCAATGAAGATACCCCAACTCTTGAAATCAAATTTTACACTTGAAATGCTTTTATAATATGTTTCTGTTATGTCTCAAAAGAACAAGATGCTCAAAGAGCATGTCAGACAAGGAATGTCTTTTTACAGTCATTACGTTGCCACCAGTACTGAACAGGCGTTCTACTGCGGCGCTTGAAGGCATGCCTGTGTTGTGCTGCAAAAAACACCGCAGCACACGTGGAAAGCCATGGAGTGATGACACTTCCCTGCTGGGAGACCTCAGGTACCTCACCAGTTCCTCCTCAGCAGTGTCCACTGCTGACTTCTTGCCCTGGGGCAGAAAGTTAAAGAAGTCATCTTCTAAGTCATCTCCTTCCTGGTCTTTATCTGAAGACTGATCACTGTCCTCATTAAGTACACCCATCTTTATTTCAGCTTTCAACAAGGCTTCCATTGTGTATCTAAGAAAGAGAGAGGATATGTAAACACATATATGTTAGGAAACCATCATCTGCTCTTCATTTCCTGATGCTTGTCATGTCCCCTGGTTCAGGGTCCAGCCTGAGCCTGTGGATGATGACATGGAAGGTAGGAAGGTGACCAAGTCACCACACTCATGGGGCAGCACAGCAGACCCTTAAGGATTACCTGCAGCAACCCAAGGTTGTGATGAGGAGCCCCAGGAAGAAAAGGCCCAGCCCCTGTCTACCACCTTAAGCCCTCTGATGCCTCCCTTGAGACAACATTTCCCTTGGAGTAATCCACCCAAAGGACTTCCCTAATGTTCTTACTTGTTGGTATGGGTGGTGGCCTGACACGATTCCAGCCAATCTAGTTTGAAGCGAGGGTTTAGGCAGGCTGCCAGAAGAAGCCTCTTGTCCTCCCAGATAGCTGCAAACCGCTTTCTTAGGGCTTCGCACACACCTCTCAGCAGCTGAAAACAGTATGTGTACCTCTCAGGTTTGTTTTCCAGTCCTTCTAACTTGCGGTCCAGATTCCAGAGCGTTGGTAGCAAATACCCCATGAACATGCCATTCTCCCGTTGCAGGATATCTAGGGACTGGGCTAGTGGCTCCATAATCTCTGTGTATTCCTGTACCACTTCAATCTCAGCAGCTGTGATCCTGGACAAGGAGCAGCGGTCCATTATGGCATGCATTTTTAGTGGCACAGTTGACAGGAGCTCATGTAGTTGCTTCAACGCATCAAAGGTGGAATTCCACCTGGTCTTATTCGGTACCTTCAGATACACACCACATTGCGCACGGATATACTCAGCAATCTGGGCTGACTGGTTCTGCTTGGACCACAACTTGCTGCACTTTCCCATCAAGGAACGAAACTGTTTCTTGAAAGGACCAAGAAGACTACTTTTGGAGGAGTCAGAAAGCATGGCCTCTATGTCTTGTGTTGCCACATGGTTGAGGGTGTGGCTAGCACATCTCTGGTGTGGTGGTAAAACAAAATCCTCTCCTGAGTCTGCAGCTTCTTCCTCTGCCTCAGGTCCTGTGTCCAGGATCTCACAGATAGGCACAAACTCCACCTCAGCCTCCTCCTCCTCCTGGTTATCACCATCATCGTCACTGGTGCCTGCAGCTTCCACTGGTTCTTTGGCCATGAAAACTCTGAACGCTTTCACAAAGTTGGAGCCATTGTCTGTAGTAGTGCACATAACTTTGTTGTGGATCCTGTACTGCACATGTACATCATGCAGTGCTTTTGAAAGGACATCGTATGTATGGCGCCCCTTCAGATGCTTACAAGCCAAGGCCCCGACCTCACGTTTCAGGGTAGTTGGGTTGATCCAGTGGGCTGTTACCCCAAAGTAACTCTTCTTGCCATTGGTCCAACAATCTGCAGTGGTTGCTATATATGCCACAGCACCCATTCGGTTTGCAAGAGTTTCTCTCATGTGACATGCTCTCTTCTCAATTCTGTCTCTGAGTCTTGGCACATATGATGGTGAGATCTTTGGGGAGTCCAATGCGAACCAGATTAATGGATGATGGTTTGTCCACAGTCTGAAGTGGTAATGTCTCCTCTACAATGAAATCAATGAGTCTCCTGTCGAGATTGCTCTGGGTGACAGGCTCCCTGCCAGATCCCCACCTCTCAAGGGTTGTCTGCTGCTGCTTCAGCATTTTGGGAGGAGGGGTGTCATGCATTGGTTCAGGAAGGCCACGTCTCCTTGCCTTTATTGCTTCTTCAATTGCTCTCAGCTTCTCAGGGTGTGCCCTCTGAGGAAGAAGAACAAAGCATGAATCCAAGAAAAAATGGAAGAGGAACTTCACAATTTAAACATAAATAGACAATGGACACTCTTTGAGGACCAGCATGACAAAGGCTTACCTCAAAATGTTTCTTCACATTGGATGAGGAGGAAACAGCTGATCTCAGATTTGTGATCCTTGGAAGGCAGTAATTGCATCGTACAACAACATTTTTCCCACTCTGGCTCACAAATGTACAAGCTTTCTCAAAGCCAAACCATGGTACTTGCTGTTCTGCAGATGTGGCTGTGGGCAACTGGCACTGCTTCATGCCCTCCTCCTCCTCGTGCACAGGGCCTCCTTTCTGAACCTCACTTTCTAGTTTTGCCTCCTCAGGATCAACAAGCTGTGACTCAAGTGGCCGCACTAACTGACTGCTGCTCTCAGCAGCAAAACCTGCAACAGGCGTCTCTGTAATAAACAAGAGATAATGCTCCTATATGGGTGAACTTCAGCTGTGATGTGCCCCCATCTCTTCCCCATGCTGCAAGATGCCCCAGTCAGAGTGGAAGTAAGCAGGTCGATAGCACAATTAAAAGAGATATTTGCATCATTTTTGCTCACTGAATAACCCTGCCTGGGCCAGTCTAACCTACTATCTCACAGGGTTGTTGTGAGAACAAAATGAGACTAGGGTTCAAATCCCCACATAGCCATGAAGCTCACTGGGTGACCTTGGGCCAGTCACTGCCTCTCAGCCTCATGAAAACCCTATTCATAGGGTCACCATAAGTTGGAATCAACTTGAAGGCGGTACATATATTTTTTATTTTGAATATGATGATTATGATAATAAATATGCAGCATTTCAAATTAATTCTGTATGAGAAGCATTCCATGCCAAGCTTGGAAAACCAAGGATGAGGTATAAAATGTAGACAAAAATACTTTTGACAAAATGCCGTTTATCTTTTATATCTATATCTATAATTAGTAATACAGCTGAATCATGTATGTAAAGTATTTTTTCTTTCCCTTTTCTTTTTTATTAATATTTTAGTACTACTGCTAAAGTTCTGATGAAAGAATAAAGCATTCATTAGCCAAATTCAGATGATTAGAACACATCACATAAATTCCACTGAAGTTGGAGTTTTTGCCATAGAAAATGAAAAAAACATATAACCTATGATAGCCCAATAGACAATCAGAACTAATATAAAACCCTATTGCTTCTCATTTGCAAATCTTGCAAGATCTAAGGTAACTCTAGATCATGTGAGTTCAGGTGATGCATGTTATGTACATTTGTATAGATATTAGCAGAGATTGTCAACAGTCTATCTCTCTCTGGGACTGGGAATCTCTCTCTTTCTCACAGAACATGAGTTTGAGAGCTGGGGGACTGAGAGGAGGAGCTGCAAGGACCCTACTTCTCACCTCATCTCTGCCAAGAACAAAAAAATCAGCCTTAAGCCATTTATTATACGCCTAATGATTTTTTATTTTTCTTCTTATTATTATTACTGAGACAGTTTTTGTCCCACATACAATTCAGTCTTGTGATTAAACAGGACAAAAATACAAATAAAAAGAAAGATGGAGTTCAAATAAATATACAATAAAAAGCTAGCTGGCATTTTAAAAGGCAGGAGTGCTCTGTCTGGATAAATACAGCACACAGGTATGCATGGGAACAAGGGGGAGAGTTCAAAAAGGGGGGGAAGGAAGAGAAGTAGGCCAGAGCTTGGAAAAGTTACTTTTTTGAACTACAGCTCCCATCAGCCTAATCCAGTGGCCATGTTGCCTAGGGCTGATGGGAGTTGTAGTTCAAAAAAGTAACTTTTCCAAGCTCTGAGTAGGCCAAAGTTTCAGAAGTGCCTTGTGATTGATGGAGGGGGCGGCAACGAGGCAAGGAGAGGCAGTGGGGGGGCAGAAGGGGCCATGGGGGGGCAGGGGGGCAAAAATGCCACAGGGGGCGGAAGGGGCCACAGGGGGGCACACACACACACACACACACACACACAAATAATCGTCACTCACCTCCACAGCTCTTCGCCATTCTGCTGCTGCCTTCTCCTCCGTTGTCCTTGCCCTGGCTTTTTCCTCCGGCGTCCATTTTTTCCTCTGACGCTAGCAGGCCCTGCCTATTCACCTCTTCCCTCGTGCCTCCTAACACAGATCACGAGGGAAGAGACAGTCTGCGCAGAGGTCCAATCAGTGTGAGGCACATGTCTTGTGTTAACCAATGACAGCCAGGAGCTGACTTCCCCTTGTTCCCTCCCCCAAGTAACGTCCAACCTAACGTGGAAACGTTAAAGTTGCAGCTGAAAAGTAGGGAAATTACTAGTCGTTCCGTTACTTGCCAAATGTAATGGAATTACCCACTCGTTATTTAAAATGTAATGAATTACAAGTAACTCGTTAAAAATAACGAGTTACTTCCAAGCTCTGCTAAGGGGCTAATGCCCCTGCCGCCATCTTGGTTGCTGGCAGGCATACAAATGAAGCACGCACAGCATTCACAGCAATGGGAGAGGTAGCTGGGACGTGCATGTGGGTTTATTGAAGCCTGCATTTTCTGTATGAGGGGTGCCTGGGAACTCCCTCTGTGTGATCTGCGGCAGGGTTGGGAGTTGATGCTGCCACAAATTGCAGAACAGGAGTGCTACCCTCCCACCCTAAGGAGGGGCTCTTCAGGGCCCCCTCTGGGCCTCAGGGGCCATCAGCCAGGGCCTGACCTGGCTGCCCTCTGACAACAGTCATGCATGGAAGTACACAATTGGAGTCTATGCGACTGGATTACTGCAATGCACTTTTTGTGAGGCTGTCCTTGGGCTGGGTCTGGAAGCTCCAGCTAGAGCAGAATGCAGTGGCTAGACCACTGATGGGGCAGATGGCTGATCGCTTGTACCAAGGGTTGCCAGGTCTCTGGTTTTTGCTCAGAGACTAGATTTTTGGGGTACTCTTTGTGTCTCTGGGTGAGTTACCCCAACCTCTGGACTCTCAGCTTTAATTTTTTTATAAAATAAGTTCCTGTGTGGTGTGGTTGAAGAGATATCGGTTTCCCCCCCGCAACTTCTGTTAAATGAGCTTGTAGCTGGTTGCTCTAACCCCACACTTTCAGGTTTGTAGCCAAGAAGTGAAGTCGGTCGTGATTGACAAAGGATTTGTTGATCTCCAGGCAATAGTTAAAACCCGTTGTAAGTCCAGAAAACTGTTATCTTTTACCTGCTTGTCTGAAAATCTCATAAATTGAGTAGGTTTATAGTTTTCAATAATAGCAAAAGTCCCTTTATCTCTGTGTGCAGGAGACCTAGAACAAAAGATCACAGCAGGATCTTGGTAGGCATGCACAGTAAACAATTTCAGTTATGGTTACTATACGAGTGTACATGCAGGGTTTTTTAAATTACTTGCAAAAATGTATTACAAATTTTATCTTTCAAATAATTTTGAACAGACATTTCACGTGCAGTTTATGATGCCATTACAATGTGTTATACTTTTCTAATTATGAGGAGTCAAACAAATTTAAATCTTCCTGGGCTGTTGAACAGGGCAGTTTATCTGTCTTATTCATAAACTGTTTTGAAAACCTTCCCTGTATGAAACTTTAATGCTCACTTTTCTGGGAGTAAAGCTGCAATGCTAATCCCCTATACTGGGAGTAAACCCAATTGAATTCAATAGGACTTACTTTTGAGTAGACATGGTTAGAACTGTGCTGTAAATTAATGGGACTTTTGAGTGAGCGTAGCTAAGGAATGTGTTTGTGTTGTAAATCTTTCCCTTCTCCTCCAATCCTATTTTTAAAGCAATTAGGCAGGACTTAGTTAGGTGTCACTCCTTTTATTATGTAGGAAACTATAGTGGTTTTATTTTTTTAAAAAAAATGTTCTGCAATGACCAACTGGTTTTAACAATAAACTATCATGTGGGATGTATGCATTTTCCCATCTCCAGATTGTGTGTATATGGAGTCTTTCCAACAACCCTGTGAGGTAGGGTTGCCAATTGGAAACCAAGACAGCTCACAAGAAGAAATTAATCCATTTAAAATCCAATAACCATAAAAACAAGTATAAAACAGTTGCAAAGGTGCTTAACATGGCATGATGGTGAATTTTGGGTTGGGTGAATGAAGTTCCTTATCGCTTGAGGTTGATGTCTTGTGCATACTTCTCTTGAATATATTGGAACTTACTTCTAAATAAACATGCATCGTATTGCACTATAAATATCTTTACAGGTTGTGTAAATGCTAACCATCTTTAACAGTCATGCTTATATAAATATTTCTTCATACTATGTTCCAATAAGTATCTGATTTCACACTATGGTTGTACATTATTATTTCCTCTATATTTTAAGTGTACCCTTCTTCCTTTGGGTGGTCATGGTCCCCCTCTGTTTTTTTCACCCTAAGGAGCAGATTAGGCTGAGAGATGATGAGTAGCTTTTGGTCACACAGTAAACTTTGTAGCTGATTTGCATTTTAAAAAAATAATTAAAACAATTCACATGCAGGCAATGCTTATGAAGTAGATCCACACAATATATTTAAAGCACATCCATCTCACATTTAAAGTGCATGACTTCCCCCAAAGAATCCTGGGAAGTGTAGTTCCCCCCCCTCACAGTTATAGTTCCCACCATCCTTAACAAACTGCAGTTCCCATGATTCTGTGGTGAGATTCATGTGCTTCAAATGTGTGTTTGATGTGCTTTAAATGAATGGTATTGATCTGTCCTAGGTATACTGTGCATTCATTAGTAAACTGAATAGAACAATTTTAAAAGATACTTTTTTAAAACAGGAAGGGAAGGGCACATTCTTTGCATGCAATGGTCTAAAATTCAATTTCTGGAAAAGGCTATTGTCTGGAATCCTGGAGAGGCAATTCTAGTCCATGTCATCAGTACTGAGCTAGATGGTACCAAACGGCCTGTGTCGGTATAAGGCAGATTCCGTTGTTCCTAAAAAAGGAAAGAGACCCAAGGTCCACAGTGACTCTGAAATTTATTTATGTGTTTTATTTACAACATTTATATACCGCTTTACTGTGAGAATGAGAGCCAGTGTGGTGTAGTGGTTAAAATGTTGGACTACGACCTGGGAGACCACGGTTCAAATACTCACAAAGCCATGAAGCTCACAGGGTGACCTTGGGCCAGTCACTGCCTCTCAGCCTCAGAGAAAGGCAGTGGTAAACCCCCTCTGAATATGGGTTACCATGAAAACCTTATCCATAGGGTCACCATAAGTCGGAAACGACATTTCCATTTTATTGAAAGAAAACCTCAAAGTGGTTTACAGAAGGAATTAAAACAATATAATTATTGGCAAATACAGTCCAAGACAGGTATTTAAAAACGTTCAAAGTAATAAAACCAACAATGAGTTTTTGTTGTTGTTATGTGCCGTCAAGTCGAGTACGACTTATGGCAGCCCTATGAATCAGTGGCCTCCAGTAGCATCTGTCATGAACCACGCTTTTCAGATCTTGCAAGTTCAGGTCTGTAGCTTCCTTTATGGAATCAATCCATCTCTTGTTTGGCCTTCCTCTTTTTCTACTCCCTTCTGTTTTTCCCCAGCATTATTGTCTTTTCTAATGAATCGTGTCTTCTCATTATGTGTCGAAACTATGATAACCTCCATTTCATCATTTTAGCTTCTAGTGACAGTTCTGGTTTAATTTGTTCTAACAGCCAATTATTTGACTTTTTCTCTGCCCATGGTATGTGCAATGGTCTCCTCCAACACCACATTTCAAATAAGTTTATTTTTCTCTTATCTGCTTTTTTCACTGTCCAACTTTCACATCCATACACAGAGATTGGGAATACAATGGTCTGAATGATCCTGACTTTAGTGTGCAGTGATACATCTTTGCATTTGAGGACCTTTTCTAGTTCTCTCACAACTGCCCTCTCCAGTCCTACCCTTCTTCTGATTTCTTGACTGTGGTCTCCATTTTGGTTAATGACTGTGTCGAGGTATTGATAATCCTTGACAAGTTCAGTGTCCTCATTGTCAACTGTAAAGTTACATAAATCTTCTGTTGTAATTACTTTGGTCTTTTTGATGTTCAGCTGTAGTCCTGCTTTTGTGCTTTCCACTTTAACTTTCATCAGCATTCATTTCAAATCATTACTGGTTTCTGCATATAGGTTAAACAAATAAGGTGATAAAATACACCCGTCTCATACCCTTTCCAATGGGGAACCAAACGGTTTCTCCATATTCTGTCCTTACAGTAGCCTCTTGTCCAGTGTATAGGTTGCGCATCAGGAAAATCAGCTGCTCAATTTCCCTGCTTTTTAAAGTTTGATAGAAATAGCTGTGGGCTATAGGTACATTCTTAAACCGCAAGGTTTTTTTGCCTATTAGTGAATATTTTATTGTATATCACCTTGATATCTTATGGGAGTTGGCAGTATATAAACACTTTTGTAAGTAAATATAAATCAAATAAATAAATAAATAATCACCAGCTCCTGAAGGGGCCATCAAAGGCCAGAGAGCACTGTTGGAGCAGTCACACCTCCACCTTCTGTGGGCCTACTTAAGTCCCGTCTGCCCTGAGGGAAGGCAGAAGGGAAGAAGCCCAGGCTGGGGAGTTCAAGCCATCAGCTGCTAAAGTTGACCTGAGAATATTTTGTCTGTTTCTTTGTGTTCATATTTTAAATTGTAAATGACTTGGGATGCCTTGGCAGAAAGGTGATATATACATAAAATTATAATTGCCATCATGTTCTGCCTCCTTGTAGTTAATTATTGAGGAAGAGAACACCAAAGCAGTTTTGTTAAGACATCTAAAATGCTTGGGGAAATGTGAAATATTTTGTCTTTTTAACTTCCAAAACACTCTTTATCCTCTTTGGATATGGTGTTTACATTATGATGATAATAACCTGCAAGATAATGCAGGATAAACGTTCAGATGTTCTTTCTATCATTATTTTCTAAAAAAACACAAACTAATGGTAGGGATTGTTTCAACAGTGTTTGTAAGAAAAATGAATAAACAAACATAAATAATGTTTGTTGTCCCCAAATCTATCCAAACATTTCCTGTAACTTAGTCACTTTTTGGTTTACCTTAAGATTGCAGTGAACAGGTAACCATGTACCACTTTCACAGTACAGTCATCTCAAACTGACTGCAGGTGCTGAATAAGGAAATAGGCTTTCCCACCTCCACCTCTTCTTTTTGTGAGAGATTTGTGACTGCAGATGGCTCTGACTTCATCCTGTTCTTTTGTAAAGTACTCCTGCTACTTTTCATCTGTAGCAAGACTCTTGAGCCAAGGACTCAGTTCCTGACAATGCAATTACAAATGCTTTTAATCCTTCTTCTCTCTTCAGAGCAAAGTAGGAAAGTGCTGATTCTATTGGAAAATCATGTTTTAAACATCTAGCAGGTGATGATTTATTTATTATGACATTTCTATCCCATCCTTCCTCCAAGAAGCCCATAGTAGCATACATACACAGCAAGCTTCATGACTGAGGAGGAATTCGAATCCAGGGCCCCCTGGTTCTAGTTCAACACTCCACTCTGGTTTATTGGCTCATCAGTTAAAGGCAATTAGCACAGCTAAAACAGGAATTTGTTTCAGAGGGTAGCTTGTATTTCTACATGTAACATTTGAATAGATGTTTTGTGACTCCCTCTGATGTTTTTTATATGTCCAGCTCTTTCTGGATAGTAAATTGGAACATTACTTGCCTATACATGTTAAAAAACCCAGACAAGCTTGTGCAGGTTTGCCATAGAGGTTTTTTCCCTCGCCCTTCCTTGAATAAATTTTAAGGGCTGAGTTCATATATTGAACATAATCTCTGTTTATGGTATATCTGCACTCCTGTGTTGATCAAGCAACAGAATCTATAAAGGGGTGTTGCAACCAGGAGTAGGCCTGATTCTCAGTGGCTGGGGTCAACAGGGGCAGGGAGCCTAGTTTTGCTAGAACTTTAAAAGTAAACCTTAAGCCATAGAAATGGCGGGACTTAATTGGATTAAAAGTTTTGGGCTTTAATATACTGCAGGCTACTTTATCCCATATGTCCCAACATAATCTGTGAGAGCAACCAAGACATTCCCTTTTACTTGCACCATCCAAACAACACATTCAAATGACAGTCTTATATGTTATCCAGGTCCAGGGCTAACATGTCCTGATCATGTACATAAGGTCATCTTGTTTGAGTGAGTGGCTTAAGGGAGTGGGAGTTGGAGGTACCCCATTACAGTGTGTTTGCTGTTACCTACAGGATTGCTACCAGAAAGTAGTATTAAGACATTGTTGTTTGGCTGCATGGCTTTTGAGTAGGGTTGCCAGGTCATAAGCATCCCAAACACTGAGATTTCAGGGGCAGTCCCTAATGATGTCATGGGGGCGGGCCCTAGTGATATCATAGTGGCTGGCCCTAGTGATATCATTAAGCATGGTACATTAAGCATCAACCACAGTTGTTTGGAGCATACCACTCAAACAAAAAATTATCTGATTGGAAATTAAGATAGAAATCTTAGCTAAATGAGGGTGTTTCTAGGTCCAGCTGAAGTGATGGGATCATTCCTTCTCGCCTGCTTAGACAGCTTGGGTAAAGAATACTTAATTTAGTCTACTTGCTTCTGGCAAGAAGGTTTAAGTGTCCTCAGGCCCAGCCAGTCACCAGAAAGCCATTCTGGGAAGAAGGGAGCCTAATGTTGTGGAGATGGTAGATGGGAGCATTCAGGAGTAAAGATGGATGCCCTTGAAGGCTGCAATTCTAAACACACTTAGAAACGGACTAAGCCTCATAGAACTCAACAGGACTTTCTTCTGAGTAGATATGGTTAGGATTCTGCTGTTGGTAAGGCTTGACTAGGGATCCTGTGCAACAATATCCATATCAAAGCAGGGCTGGCAACCCCCTGCCTGGAATGCCCTGCCTGCCTTTTAACGTGGCTGCTCCAAACTTCTTTACAGACTTGACCCTTCACTGCAGAGAGAGGTTTGAGAAATGAGTAAGAGTTAAGAAGATTCTTTACTCTTTTCTGCCTACTCTGTCGGCTGCTATAAACTCACTTTGACAGTCAACCCAATTCCAATGAGTAATAATTGGCAGAGAAAAAACACCCATAGTTTGGTCTACTTTCACAGGCAGTAGCTTGGGAACATCAGCAATTGCTGCCACACTTCCCAGTATATGAATTCTCTTTTAGCACTATTGGGCAAGAAACAACCACCATGCAACCAACAAAGTGCATAATCAATGGGCTTAAGGCGGTTGAGCTGACCACATGGAGCCACTGTTGTAAGGGAGTAAGGACTGAGGTAAATTAAATGCAAATAGAAATAGAAAAACATAAGATAGTGATGATTTCCTAAATGCAATACCATACCAACAACAACAGGATGTCTATGAGTAAGGCAGAAAACTCAGCATCCCATAACCAGTCAGGGTTCCTAAGCAAAACTAAAAGAATTCTGGCAGCCAGTTAGCCAAGGTCACAGAAATGCTCATGCAGCACATCCTGACTCAGGGCTTCAGTTAGTGCAGAATGCTGTGGCACAATTGCTGACATGAGTGAAACCCTATCAGCACATACCACCTCTGCTCTGAAATCTGCACTGGATGCTGATTGGCTACCAGGCCAAGTTCAAGGTGTGCTTTCCATGTTACAGGTGCCACATAGTACCTGTTCTGCCTTTGTAAGAAATTGATCCTTTAGTGTTGCAGTACCTACCCTTTGGAACTCCCTGCCTATTTACATTAGGCAGGCACCTTCATTGACTGCTTAGGATCACAATACGTGATGGAACGCCTCTCCCGACATGAACCCACCCGTACACTACGCTCAACATCCAAGGCCCTCCTCCGGGTGCCTACTCCAAGGGAACCGTGGAGGCTGGCAACAAGGGAGAGGGCCTTCTCAGGTGGCCCCCAAATTATGGAATGATTTTGTTGACAAGGTGCACCTGGCGCCAACACTGTTATCTTTTCGGTGCCAGGTCAAGACTTTCCTCTTCTCCCAGGCATTTTAGCATGTGTTTTTAAATGGTTTTTAATTTTTTTTTAAAAAATGTGTGTTTTAAAATTTGTATATTTGTTTTAAATGTTTTTAATTGCTGTAAACCACCCAGAGAGCTTCAGCTATGGGGTGGTATATAAATATAATAAATAAATAAATAAATAGTACTGATTTTGGCACCTTTGTTTATTTGTTTATTGCTTAGTCCAAAGACCATTGGCACCTGCTAAAAACATTTTTGTTTAGGCAAGCCTACCCAGGCATGTAGAAGCTATTATGGTTTTTATCTGTTTGTAACTCATTGTTGGTTTTATTATTTCGAATGTTTTTAAATACCTGTCTTTAACTGTTTTTGCCAATAATTTTATTGTTTTAATTCCTGCTATAAACTGCTTTGAGGTTTTTTACAATAAAGCAGTTTATAAATATTGTAAATAAAATAAATAAAGTTTGCAGTTACTGTGGCCCTTGGGTCTCTTTCCCCTTTTGTACTGAGTCAGGCCATTTGGTACCATCTAGCTCAGTACTGATGACATGGATTAGCATTGGCTCTCCAGGATTCCAGACAATAGTCTCTTCCAGAGATTGAATTTTGGACCTTTGCATGCAAAGCATGTGCCCTACCACTGAGCTACAGCCCTGTTTAAAAATGTATATTTTAAAATTGTTCTTTTCAATTCACTAAAGAATGCACAGCATACTAGGGCAGAACCACACCATGCATTTAAAGCAAATTCAACGTACATTTAAAGCACATGAATCCCACTACAGAATCCTGAGAACTGTAGTTTGTTAAGGGTGGTGGAATCTATAACTGTGAGGGTGAAACTTCACTTCCCAGGATTCTTTAGGGGATGTCATGTGCTTTAAATGCGATTTGGATGTGCTTTAAATGTATTATGTGGATCTGCATTACTTCATAAGAACATAAGAAGAGCCTGCTGGATCAGGCCAGTGGCCCATCTAGTCCAGCATCCTGTTCTCACAGTGGCCAACCAGGTGCCTGGGGGAAGCCCGCAAGCAGGACCCGAGTGCAAGAACACTCTCCCCTCCTGAGGCTTCCGGCAACTGGTTTTCAGAAGCATGCTGCCTCTTGACTAGGGTGGCAGAGCACAGCCATCACGGCTAGTAGCCATTGATAGCCCTGTCCTCCATGAATTTGTCTAATCTTCTTTTAAAGCCGTCCAAGCTGGTGGCCATTACTGCATCTTGTGGGAGCAAATTCCATAGTTTAACTATGCGCTGAGTAAAGAAGTACTTCCTTTTGTCTGTCCTGAATCTTCCAACATTCAGCTTCTTTGAATGTCCACGAGTTCTAGTATTATGAGAGAGGGAGAAGAACTTTTCTCTATCCACTTTCTCAATGCCATGCATAATTTTATACACTTCTATCATGTCTCCTCTGACCCGCCTTTTCTCTAAACTAAAAAGCCCCAAATGCTGCAACCTTTCCTCGTAAGGGAGTCGCTCCATCCCCTTGATCATTCTGGTTGCCCTCTTCTGAACCTTTTCCAACTCTAGAATATCCTTTTTGAGATGAGGTGACCAGAACTGTACACAGTATTCCAAATGCGGCCGCACCATAGATTTATACAACGGTATTATATCGGCTGTTTTATTTTCAATACCTTTCCTAATTATTGCTAGCATGGAATTTGCCTTTTTCACAGCTGCCGCACACTGGGTCGACATTTTCATTGTGCTGTCCACTACAACCCCGAGGTCTCTCTCCTGATCGGTCACCACCAGTTCAGACCCCATGAGCGTATATGTGAAATTAAGATTTTTTGCTGCAATATGCATAATTTTACACTTGTTTATATTGAATTGCATTTGCCATTTTTCCGCCCATTCACTCAGTTTGGAGAGATCTTTTTGGAGCTCTTCACAATCCCTTTTTGTTTTAACAACCCTGAACAATTTAGTGTCGTCAGCAAACTTGGCCACTTCACTGCTCACTCCTAATTCTAGGTCATTAATGAACAAGTTGAAAAGTACAGGTCCCAATACCGATCCTTGAGGGACTCCACTTTCTACAGCCCTCCATTGGGAGAACTGTCCATTTATTCCTACTCTCTGCTTTCTGCTTCTTAACCAATTCCTTATCCACAAGAGGACCTCTCCTCTTATTCCATGACTGCTAAGCTTCCTCAGAAGTCTTTGGTGAGGTACCTTGTCAAACGCTTTTTGAAAGTCTAAGTACACTATATCCACTGGATCACCTCTATCTATATGCTTGTTGACACTCTCAAAGAATTCTAATAGGTTACTGAGACAGGACTTTCCCTTGCAGAAGCCATGCTGGCTCTGCTTCAGCAAGGCTTGTTCTTCTATGTGCTTAGTTAATCTAGCTTTAATAATACTTTCTACCAGTTTTCCAGGGACAGAAGTTAACTGGCCTGTAATTTCCGGGATCCCCTCTGGATCCCTTTTTGAATATTGGTGTTACATTTGCCACTTTCCAGTCCTCAGGCAAAGGCACTTCATAAACTTTGCCTATGTTTAAACCATTTTAATTAAATTTTAAGATGGAAATAAGCTATAGAGTTTACTGGGTGACCATGAGCTATGCACCGTGTGTCAGCCTAATCTGCACCTCAGAGTGAAAACAACAGAGGGGGACTATGACCACCCCAAGGAAAAAAGGCACACTTAAAACGTAGACAAAATAATAATTTATAAATACTAATTTACAACCATAGTGTGAAATCAGATACATATCAAGACATAGTTTGAACAAATATGTATGTAAGCATGAATGTCACAGTTGTTTATTATTTACACAACCTGTAAAGATATTTATAGTGCAATCTGATGCATTTTTACTCAGGAGCAAGTCCCAATGTATTCAATGGGGCTTACTCAGACAGGGAATCATGCACGGGACTGCAATTCAATGATAAGAAAATTCAGTGCAATCCAAACTTCAGAATCATGTCACTTTAAGGTGTTTTGCAACTGTTTTATATTTGTTTTACAGTTATTGGATTTTAAATGGCTTTATTTCTTGTTGTGAGCTGCCTTGGTTTCCAACCCTACCTCACAGGATTGTTGGAAATATTCCATATACACACACACTGGAGATATAAAAATACATACACCCCATATAATAGTTTATTGTCAAAACCAGTTGGCCATTGCAGAACTTTTTTTTAAAAAAAGTATTAGTTTCCTGCCAAATCAAAGCAGTGACACCAAAGTAAGCCCTGCCTAACTGCTTAAAAAAAAGGAGGGTCGGCAGGGGAGAGAAAGATTTACAACACAATCCTTTTCTATGTTCACTGAAAAGTCCCATTGATTTTCAGCACAGTCCTAACCATGTCTACTCAAATATAAGTCCTACTGAATTCAGTGGGGTTAACTCCAGGTATGTGGAATTAGCATTGCAGCTTTACTCCCAGAAAAAAATCATATTGGAAAGGTTTTCAAAACAGCTTATGAATAAGGCAAATAAGCTGCCCTCTTCCACAGTCTAGTAAAATTTAAACTTGTTTGACTCTTTAATTAGAAAAGTATAACACTGCAGCATGTACACTTTTTAAACTTCTGTTCAAAAATTATTTGAAAAATAAACAAGTATAATATACCATTTTTGCAAGTAATTAAAAAACCCTTGCATGTATACTTTTATGTCTACCAAGATCTTGCTGTGATCTTCTGTTGTAGCGCAATCGTATGCATGTTTACTCAGAAGGAAGTCCCAATCCTGTACAGAGAAAGTACTCTTTATGCTGCTGAATTCCTGATGTGAGACAAGCAGGAGAAGAAAACTGTTCTCGAACCTGAAATGAGGTTTAGCTCTTGCTATTGGCAATCACAACCCTGACTTCACTTATTGGCTAAAAACCTGAAAGGGCAGGGATTAGAGCAGCCAGTAGTAACAGAAGTTGCGGGTGAGGGTGGCTGACGTTTTGGTTTGTATATTTTGAACAAGACCACCTAGAAACTTAATTTTTTTTTAAATGAAAGCTAAGAGTCCAGAGATTAAGGTGACTCACCCAGAGACCTGGAGAGGACCCCAAAAAACTGGAGTCTCTGGCTCAATTCCAGATACCTGGCAACCCTACTTTTGAGCTGTGGGGTCCCACAAGATCAATTTTGTGTCCTATGCTATTTAACATATAATTGAAACCACTGCCAGATTTGGAGGATGATGTACACAATTGACACGCAGCTCCAACACTCCATTCCATCAGAAACGGGACAGGTTGCGAAGATGTTAGACAGGTGTCTGGAAACAGTGATGGACTGGATGGGGGCCAATAAATTGAGACCTGTTAAGATGGAAGTGCTGTGGGTGGGTGGTTTCCATACCTAGGAATTAGGTGTACAACCTGTTCTGGGAGGGCTTGCACTCTCCTTGAAGGAAGAGGTTCGAAGCCTGGGAGTACTTCTGAATTCTAACTTGTCACTAGAGTTTAATTTTCTAGTGGCTTCTGTGGCTAGGCGTGTTTAGCTGTTTCACCAGCTACAGCTGTTCCTGGACTAGGACAACCTGGCTTCAGTTGTCTATGCTCTGGTGACCTCCCATCTGGACTACTCTAATGCATTGTATATTGGACTGCCCTTGAAGATGGCATGGAGGCTGCAGCTAGTGTAGACTGTGGTTCCTAGACTAGTAAGTGAGACAGCCTAATGGCACTATGTGTCACTGGTCCTGAAAGCGCTGCAGTGGATGCCAGTGAACTACTGGGCTCAATTCAAGATGTTAGTGCTATCATTTAAAGCCCTAAATGATTTGGGGTCCAAGTACCTGTAAGAGTGCCTTCCTAATATCAACTGGACCTTACAATTGGCAGGTGCATCTTTGTTGGTGGTGTCCCCATTGGTTGGTGTTGAACTGTGGCAGGGCCTTCTCAGTGGCACGTCCCCACTTGTGGAATGCCCTCCCTGGTAAGGTGTGTTTATCTCCCTCATTATTGACTTTCAAGGGGAATTTAAAAACATACGTAGGCATTTGATGGCTGAAAGATACTGTTCCTGGCAACCCTGAAATCACAAGCTGAGAGGATTTTAAAAATTATTTTTAGAATACTTTTACCACTTTTTTTTTTAACTGTTGATGTATTTGCCACTCTGCGTTCCTTTGGGAGAAAGGGTAGGATATAAGTGGAATAAATAAATAGAATAATGACCAAAGGCTAAATTAGTATTTCCTTAAAAAAATATTTCTTTAGCATATATTTTTCAATGTATAGGCATTTAATTCTTTGGATTTTTGTTTCTTTTTAAGCTGGTGGGTGTTTTAAAAATCCATAGTCATAGTCAGTTGATTTATATACCATATTTCCACAGATTTGTGTTCAAATCAGTTTACAAAAAATAACAGTGTAAATACAACACAATAACCATAATACATAATTATAATACCACCAGTTCAACACTTAACAATTGATTTAAAATATGTCAAAGGGAAAAAAAGTGAGCATAAAGCTTAGCAGGTCAATTTTTACTCTAAATACCTCTGAGGCTAACAACAATAACAAGTAGCAACTACCATCCTTGTTTTTATATCTAGACTCAAAAGGCCAGGAATCCCCTCATAGTCCTTCTGGCAGCTGCTCCCTAATAAAAGGCTCCTGAAGCAGGAGGGTGGGGCATGGTGGCAGGTGGAAGCAGCTATCCCCAAGACTGGAATCCCTCATAATGGTCTGAGTTAGACATCTACATAGATAAAATTTGATACTGTAAAACAGTCAAGACAACACATAAAATACGTGTCACTTCTGCCAATATAGTATATGGACCTGCTCTTTGTGAAAAGAAGAGACTAAAGATGCAATATGTATATTAACACTGTGCTGCACTGGAGTTGATTTTTTTTTTGCATGTGCTTAACCTTCCTTCAGTGGACAAACATGCCCACACAAATCCTAATGAATAATCACATTATGGATACTATGGCATGGCAGAAGCACTTGTGTGAAATGCATCTGATTTCTTTAGCCCATTTCCAGGTTGTACAGTTAATAGCCCTGCTACACACAGAGGACTTCCACACTTGGAAGTACTCACATGCTCATGTCAGTAGAGGACTAGTGTCGGCTGTGCATCTCTCATTGTCCATGTGTCTTTTCCATTGACGTGGATGTGGGGAGTCTTCCATGAGAGAGCACCATGTGGATTTTGAAGCAGAACTCATCCATGCATAACGCAGAGTGGGGGTCACGAAGGGGTTTGACCAAACCTCTGCTTTCAGTTCTGTGCTTTGAGCACAAGTCCTGAAAATGGGCTTCTTCATGCATGCAACTGCATGTGGATAGGCTCTTTCACACAACTGTGAAACTGTGCTGCAAAGCCAAGCCAAATTATGGAATAGCACCAATCTAGTGTACATTTTCATCCTCGGGGATAAGTCCTATTGAATTTAGTGAAATGTGCTTCTGAGTAGCCATGCAAAGGATTGTACTGTTTATTCTTTATATAGCGAGATAACATTCAAACACAGTTTCATCATATATCACCCATGCTTGCAGCCATGATGCTAAATGCTTGTCCTTACTGCATGTATTCTTTTATGCTTTAAATTGGTAATATTTACATAAATAAAAGTGACAAATATTCCTATGTTCAGGCAGATAGATACATTGGAGAAGTAATCTATTGAATGTAAATCTTTCTTGTCTTTACTCTTTTATTGAGAGAAGTAAAACCTATTGGAGTTTTAAATGCAATATAAATGTCCTGTATAATCATAAAAAGTATGTAAAAACATTGAAAAATATTTGTGATGCATGGAAGCAATTACTAGCCTTGAATGAATCATGCACTCCTAGTGTAGGATCTAGCCAAAAAGAGGTGTGTGTGTGTGTGTGTGTATTTAACTTTTATTAGGATCCCATATTGAGCCGTATTTTTAATGCCAATAGCATTCTTTATAACTCAAGTAATGAAACTGCTTCATATTAGGCTTAGGTTACTCTTTCCCTCCTTTCATTATCACCAGCATTCCAAGGGAGATGCTTTCTTCTGTTTAAAAAAACCCCTTTAATACTACACAAATAGCAACCTGGTTTATGTTACGTAGGTCTTGTTCTATTTGTACTGCACCTAGGCTGTGATTGCCAAGATAGTAAGGAACAGTCCTTAATTGTTAAAAAGATGGTCATGGTTCACCTGTAAAAAATCTTTATTTAGTGTGGCAAACCCCATAATACCTTTAAAATAAAAATATTAGAACAATAATAATCAATTTCAACTATAAGCTTTAATCTGTGCTGAATTCAGATTTCTGTCTAAACAGGATAATTTTTGAAGATCTACTTTAATGAAAGTTTAAAAAGAAAGAAGTCCAACTTGTTTGTTTTAAAATCTGATTGTATATTTTTCAAGTCATCATTTTTCCCACGCTGGTCCCCCTCCCAAGTAAAAACACGCTCTGATGTGAATAGAAAACTATTATATCAGGGGAAAGTTTAGCCATGGCCTGGTCTGTTGTTTGTCTACAGGCAAGGTGCTTTTTGTTTTTTATATATGCGGAATATTTTTTTTAAAAGATGGCCCAACTACATTCTGAGGTGGTAAAGTGCATTCTGCCACATCAGAATTCCTAAAGTTGCCCAGCAGTCTTCTGATGGGGCTCTCTTATTAGCCAGCGTGGATTTTTCACATTCTGCAATATTAAATTGAAAATACCCCCATGCCATTCTGATGCTTCCCATAAGCTCATTTCAAAACAAAACCTTACAAAACTTATAGTCCTGAACTCAGAAACACTTCCTTAACAACCCTCTCAATTTTCATGGCAATACACAAAACAGTCAGAGAGAACTGAGAGTTCAAAGTCTAAAAAGAGGGGTGGAAACCCAGAGCCCTTTTGGACTTTTTTCTGTCAGAATTCTCATAATCTGTTGAAATTCATTAAATATCAGCCATGTTCACAGAGTACCTGTAATCCTATTACTGACCTTGCCCCATGCTCTGACTTTCATCTTCTGCAGTTTAAAGGTTTAAAAAATGCCTGGCTGGTTTTTAATTAATTTAAGAAATTTTGCATTGAACTGAATGATAGTGTCAGGCATGCTCAGTAAGAACCAACTTTCAGTGTTCTAAAAGCCAGACTCACAGCTACTGGGCTTGGCTAATCAGGGTGCCACACCGACAGCAGACTTTGATTTCACTTGAGACAGATAGCCCACAGATATTTCTAACAAATTTTAAAAAGCAGGGAAATTGGGCAGCTCTAGTGAATCCACCAGGGGAGCAGGAGACCTGATCTCTCTGAGATATTGTACTGCCCTACAAATTAGTCAAAATGCAAACACCATTTGGGTTGGTCTTTCACAGTCCAATCCACTTCCTGTGTAGCTTGGAAGAATTTGGTAACGTGCCTCTGAGCATATGGTGAGTGGTGGCAACACCTGCAATCAGCCCAAATAATAGAAAGAAGACATGTGCTGTGCTGATCTTGCTTTAGCAGGGAGGAAGCAAAATTATTAAGACAATTGATGTAGTTCAGATGGTCACTTTAAATATGTCTGATTTACTTTGCAATTTTAGTGAAGTTTCCTATAGGAAATCATTTTCTTTTGTTTCTATTTCTGTGAATATGTGAAGTACAGCAACAGCTTGCAAAATTTACACTAAAAAAACTTCAAAAATAATTGTGGAATAATGGCACTGACTATTCTGCAGAATAGTCTCCAGTGGACCTCAGGAGAGTCTCAGTTTGCACAAGATAAAACAGTGGGAGCTGAAATATATTCTAGCAAAATTCTAGGTGTGCTCTATGTTTTTAATTGACCATGCCCACCTTGCTGTATATGAAGTGGTTTAAACATAGCAGGCTGAAAACATACACCTTGGGTAGGCTAAGTTTGTTTTTTTCCAACAGCTAGAGTCATTCCTCAAATAGCAACATACAGTATTGTAATCAGTCTGATTTTACATCAAACTGCAGTTTCAGATTCAAGTGTTAATGCACCCAAAATAGAAATAGAACATAACCTCCCATTTGAAACACAAAAGGCTGTATTCACCATCATATGACACTGACCAATAAAAAGGCTTTGAAATTAATAAAAATAAATTTGACACAGATTTGGATATAAAATTTTCTAGATGTGAGAGAGAAGATGGCCAACGGCACTGGTCGCATACTGACTGAGCTCCCTCTCCGATAAGTACTTTTTTGGGTCCCTTAAATTCACGCAGTTAAAGAATCTTTATTGCTCTGGAGAGTAGTAACATCATCTATCTAATTCCAGAGGCATAACTTTAAATGTTTTATTTTCTCTCTTAAGTAAAGTACTCCCTAGTCTTGAGAGAGCGGACTTATAGCATTGCTACGAAAACCTGCTCTCCTCTCTCTCCCCCATGTTATTACGGATACAGCTGCACTCACCGTGGGTGGCGACGGTTAAGGGATGATTTGAGAACTAAGCCAACCAAGGTCACAAGATAAGACAAGATAAGGAACCAAGGAAAGGAAAGGAAAGGGGAAAAAAAGCAAAGGCTCCAACGCCCCCGCCTCGACTCCTTTAACTCTGTAACAAGTACAGATCAGTTCCAGCTGCCGTTTTCCTTCATTTCTTGCATAATTTCCCTCTGTCACGAGTTTTAAGTGCCACTAAAAATATGGTACTAACAAGGAAAAGACTTAAAGATCTGCAAGTGATTGAAGCGTCCACACTTGAGCTACAACCTAAGATCACCCATTTTTTCTCACTTGAGACTGCTGGCCAGAATGAAGACGTTCATTCCCACTCTCTGCCTCTGGTTCCTTCCACTTCATTGGATTGGTCCTTGGACCATACAAACTCTATCTATAAATTGAATGACGGAAATTCTTCCATACCAAACCTAGCTAAAGAATTAGAAGAGGCCGATATGCAACGCTCACTCCAACCAATTCCTTCCAATCCAATCCTGGATCCGATCCAATCCATCTTATTCGAATCCGATTCAGAGTCTACCAGACCCTCAAAGCAGTCACAAAATTCCCCTTTGGACTTAAATAAATCCGGTGATACCACGAAAGGAAATATTAACCCTGAGACAGCTTGGCTCCTTCTAATTTTAGAAGAACTTGGACTCATTAAGAATTTTATCTCTGAATGTAACGCATTACTAGTTACTCTGGTTGGAGCTGCTAAAGACTTACAGCAAGGAAAAGACACTGTAGAGATCAACTCTCCTTACACGGATTTAAACAGAGTTCCTTCTCCACCGAACAGGATATATAACCATCCTCATCGCCCTTGGAAACGACCATATAAACGAAAACATGACGCCGGCCGAAAAGGGAAAACTCTATACATCAAAAAGAAGTCTAAGAATATTAAAAACTTTAAACACTCGAAAAACAATAAGTTAAATTTCAAACCTCTTTTTGATCTACTCGATGCCTGCTCTAATCCATCTTCCAAATTGCCTACGATGACAAAATCATCAAAAAAAACAAGAAAAAACTTTCTCCTGGGCCAGGCCCTTCAACCCAGTCCCCTCAAATGGAAGAGATTCCTCTCTTATCGACGACGCAACATGCTCGAGATGTAAGATCTCCTTGCTTTTCTTCCCCTCTGTCTATGCAGAAAACACACCTACGGCCATCTTTGCCAAAGATGCCTTGGAACCTGATCTTGATCCAAAAGAAACTGGTTCTGTTCCCCCTCCCCAAGCCATCACAATTTTTGCAGCAAAACCAGCGCAAGCAGTTCCTCTTGAAACTTCTGGACTCTTTGCTTCCCAGCTATTTTCACCTTGCTGATATTCTTCACATTGCTTACCTTCCATATGGCTTCAAATCCTTACGTGCTATTATCTCATTCACAAAGCCACAGCATGTAAATAAACTGTATGATCATAGAAACTTGTTAGCAAGTTCTGGAATCCACATCACAAGGTATTTTATAAATATGTGTCCCCCTCAACCTCTGTTTAATTTTCGTTTATTATTTATTTATTTGTTTGTTTCATTTATAGACCGCCCATAGCGAGTGGCTCTCTGGGCGGTGTACAAAAAGGTTAAAATACAAAATATCAACAATAAAATCAGACAACAAACAATAAACACAAGCAGCTCATTCCCAAAAAACTGTAGCAGACCCAGCCGAATTACAAATCGAGCCAGCAATCCCTTCCCCCTCTCCCATCTTGGTAACACGTGAGGAAACCCAATTGTATCAGCAAGGCTCCTCTCTAACCTCTTTGGAGGAGTCCCTAGAGTCAGAAGACATCCAACTCCTGGAGTCCTTTGGCGATCTCCCAAAGTCTGAACAATCTGCAATCATCAGAAGATTGGACCGCCTGAAAGCTAGCCTATTCCTTCTCCTACCTGAAAATAACAAGCAAGCTGAAATTGGTGAGACGCCTCAATCGCCAAGATCAACTGATAAGATCACAAATACATCCGTCCCCCCTTCATCTTCTAACTCCCATCCTCAGAGATGTTCTACCAGCCAAATTACAGTTGAAATTTCTAGACCCCTTCCTTCTAACCCACTCCATACTTGTGGGCCTATGATTACCGGTAACCATCCAAACAATATTTCTATACCTTTGAATGGAGTAATGTGGACAACCTCTCGCTATCTTGACCCGGATGAATTGGGCTCCCCACTAAAGCAGAGGTGCCCATCTGAGTATCCATCATACACTCCCAGCCAAATATTTAAAAATGGTTGTATTCAGTACTCAAATCTAGATCAAATCACTTAATTGAATAAACCCTCAGCTTGACCACTTACAAATCTTCCTGGCACTATTGTAACACCGATAGTGCCTCCAGTTATGTCTCCTTTCCCAACCCAACGTATAATCCCAAACTTAATGGCTTTAGAGTCTTCTCATTTAACAAAATTAATATCCTGGAACATAGCAGGATGGAAGAATAAATTGGGCGACCCAGAGCTTATTAACTACCTTAAAACTTTTGATATCATCTGCCTTCAAGAAACCTGGCTTCTAAATGATGACCTAATCTTTCTTGAGGGCTTTACGACTTGGGCTAAGTCGGCAAAGAGAACGTCCAATAGAGGCCGTGGCAGTGGGGGTATAGCCATTTTGGTTGCGACTTTTTTAGACATCCAAAGGGCTGAATTACTAGACACTGAGCTGGATACCTGTCTGGCCCTTAAGTTAACAATTCCAGGTAATCCGCCTTTTATCTTTATTAACGTCTACTTCCCTCCCCAGCAACCTAACCTAGCCTCCCAAACTTGGCTAGATTTTAATGATTTTATCGATGAACTTATGAGTGACTATCCTCTGAGCCTTTTTCTTTTTAGCGGTGATTTTAACGCAAGAATGGGAACAAACTACCCCAAAATCTATGATAACCTTACCTTCACTTCGAGCGATACAACCTTACCCCCTCGGTCTTCGAGAGATAAAGTCATTAATAAAAATGGCCAAAATCTTTTTCAATTTATAATTAAGTTTCAACTGTTCTGCTTCAATGGTTCTTACCTAGATTCCTCCCAGGGCTATTTTACTTTCCTTTCAGACAAAGGAGCCAGCGTGGTAGACTACATTTTGGGCTCATCCACCCTGTCCTCCCTTGTAAAGGAGTTTGCAGTGGAGGATAGGATGGATAGCGACCATCTCCCTTTAAAACTCACTTTCCAAGGGCCTTTTCATACTATTAATGCGTTCTCGCATGTCCCTTCGATAAATAACCTCCCTGGGTTGAAACGTCTTAGATGGTCAGATAAAATGGCATCCAAAGTCAGTTGCATACTGAATTCTTCCGAGATGTCCGAGCTTCGTCAACTGGCCCTTACATCTCCAGAGAATATATACAAGATATATGAGGACATTGTTGTTGCCCTCAAACCAATAATGACCACTACAGTTAGAAATAGAACACGTAAGGGTTATAATCTTTGGTATGACAAGGACTGTGAGCTTAGTAAAAAGGCCCTTTCTGTTCAGATTAGGGCCTTAAAGCGCGACCACTCCGCAACTGCTCTGTCCCGTTTGCTTCTTCAAAAAAAATCTCATAAAAATCTAATTAAGGAGAAAAAGAACTCTTTTTTTGCCAACAGCTGGCGTGAATTGGGATTGGCGGTTCTTCAGAAAAATGACCCAGAGTTCTGGAGACTGGTACAAAGTGGCATGATTTGCAATCCTATTGCCTTAAATTCTCCAATTCCCTCGGCATCTTGGGTCTCTCACTTCCGTAAAATCTTTGGGAAAAAAGAAAACCCTAATCTAGCCATTGATTCCTCTCCCCTCCCAGTTTGGCCACCTGTTAGCTGCGCGGAAGTTAAAGAACTAATATCTACTCTCCGCCCTGGCAAAGCTTCCGGGGAGGACTTGTTACCTCCAGAATTATTTCTGGCTGACCCCGATTGGTGGAGTCCCATTCTGGCTGCTTTATTTTCTAAAATAAATACCACAGGCATCATTCCTTCGGGCTGGTGTACCAGTATTGTGGTGCCAATTCATAAGAAAGGAGACCCCGCTAATCCATCAAACTACAGACCAATTAGCTTATTAGACGTAACATCTAAATTATATGGTCGTTCTCTTTTGAATAAATTAACAGATTGGGACATAAATCACTCCTTCATCCATGTCGAACAAGCGGGCTTCAGGAAAGGCAGGAATACCCTTGATCATGTCTTTGTGTTACTCCATCTCATAAACAAAGTTAAATCCAGGGCTTACAAATCCCTCTACCTGGCTTTTATAGATTTCTCATCGGCCTTTGACTTAATTGATAGAGACCTACTGTGGCAAAAACTATCCCGTACAAATATAGATTTAAGGTTATTACATCAGATTCAATCTTTACACCAAGGTAATAGGCTGAGGGTCCGACTTGATAAAAACGGTGCACTCTCTCATGAAATCACAGTCGGCCGGGGTGTTAAACAAGGGTGCATTTTGGCCCCATTCTTGTTTAACTTTTTTATCAACAACCTAGTCCCCATAATGGCCTCTCCCAAATTTTTTCCCCCTTCGGTGGGAAATAGAAAGATAGCGTCTCTGCTATATGCGGATGACTTGGTACTGTTGTCTCAAAATAAAGTGGGATTGAAGAGGATGCTCTCCCGATTGGAAGAATATTGTGAGGCTTGCCATCTCCAAGTAAATTATGTTAAAACTAAAATAATGGTTTGCGGGAGGTATAGTAGGACGAAATCCACCTGGTCCCTGAACGGTCACCAATTAGAACAAGTTAATACCTTTAAATATCTAGGTATCTGTATTAACAAAAATCTTTCTTGGACCCCTCAATTTGAAATGACTAAGCTGACAACATTAAGATCAAACAGCCAACTGAATAAATTTTTTTACTCTCGTGGCGGTCAACTCTTAGACCCAATGTTAAAAATCTATACAGCCAAATTGCTTCCAAAAATCTTATATGGCGCAGAGCTTTGGGGACAGTTGATGAAAAACCGACTTGAAGCCCTTCAAAATCAATTCATGAAACAAATTTTGGGGCTCCCCAAGAATACTCCCTCAGCCCATTTAAGGGCAGAATTGGGCCTTCCGTCCATGGCTGCCAGGACTGATTTGGCCCTCCTAAGATTTTGGAAAAGATCTAGATCCTTGGACGATTCCTCCCTTATAAAACTCTGCTGGAATGATCTTCAGGGAACGCTTGACTGGGAGAGAAAAATCATGGAGTTACTAATACTTTATGATCTCACTCTAGCTAGATTTTTAAGCTTCACTCCCTCCGATCTCAAAAACTGGATCTTTGACCAAGATGCATATCAGGATAGAGCCTCAATTGTGACAGCCACTTATTCCTCTTGGTTCCCCCAAATAAAACTCAATCATGCTCCCCCATTTTATTTTACTACCTTGACCCGTGCACCTTTACGCAAGGCTTTTACGGAGTTGAGGTTCCAAGTCATGCCTACTGCTGTTCTGGAAGGCCGTTACAAGGGAGTCCCATTCGCAAATCACCTTTGTATTTTTGGCTGTAAGGTCCCCGAGGACCTAGTACATTACATGCTACTGTGTCCTCTTTATACCCACCCTAGAGAAAAATTTCTGGCTTCCCTTCCATGTTACACCAGTGGTTTTTCCCATAATGAACTGATAACCACTCTTTTGTTGGATAGCAATAATCAAATTACCATTGCGGTGGCAAATTTCGCTCTGGCCGCTAAAAAGATTAGAGAGAGATATGTTACCTCGCAGTGTAAATAAATTGTTGAATTACCTATCCATGCCTAATGTACTCTTGAACAAATGTTATATTGTACTGCTTTTATAGTTCTATGTTGCAACGGCCTATGGCCATAAGCAAATAAAGATTTGATTGATTGATATAAAATTTTCTAGTTTAGATTCCCTGTAGAAACATTAGTAACACAGAAAAGAAGTAAAGTAAGAACACCAACAAACATACAAAAATATAATTCTCCATCTTTGGAGATGGCAGGTGTCTCCCCCACTCACCATTTGTTCAGAGGCACAGGTTATCAACATTTTCCAAGCTACACAGGAACAGGATTGGACTGTGAAAGACCAGCCCAAATTATGTTTGCATTTTGACCAATTTGTAGGGCAGTACCATATCTCAGAGAGGTCAGGTCTCCTGCTCCCCTGATGGATTCCCTGTAGCTGCCCAATTTCCCTGCTTTTTCAAGTTTGATAGAAATATCTGTGGGCTATAGGTGCATTCTTAAACCACAAGGATTTTTGCCTTTTAGTGAATTAGGTTCTTGTCCATCTCAGTTGTCACAGCAACATTGGCAAGAACAATGCAGGGATGCTCTGGTCAAAGGATTCTGATCTGAGAGATTATAAGAAGTGATGTTACTCTCACATAAGCAGCCAGCTACTCCTGCCAATCTGAAAGAGTCAAGGTGCTGATGATTCTGAGTGAGGTGGGGAAGTGCCATATGTCAGTGCTTGGCAGTCCATGGGTGTCTGGTCTATGTTAAACAGTGGTAATGACTGAAAATGCCAGTGTAAAATATCACGCATTCTTATCTTTTGTAGTGTGAATCCACTTCAGCGATACATGGCATGTTGTAAGGGGGGGGATCCCATGCATAAGCATTTACAAAAGGAAGTAGCTCATATGATGAGTCAGGAATGGGAATTCTTTCTTTCCCTCTTGTACAGTTTTCAATGGAGATACAGCACTAGATGTTCTCTTCCGTCATAAGCTGGAGTAAGCAGAGCCTCTAAGACAACATTCCTCTGAGGAGTCATTATGCAAGATGAATGGTCTGTTGACATCAGGACTTTTCAGTTTAGGCTTGGCACTTGGTTTAGTTTTCAAGGTCTCCAATGATTCTGGCACTCAGGTGTCTGACAGATAAAGCTGGAGGCTGTCTCTTTTTAGGAGAGCCATTAAGGACAGTGTTTGAGAAGTGAAAGTGGACATGAATTGGCCATAATGGCCAAAAGCCTCAGACACTGTCTCACTTAACTTTATCTGCATTGTAGCTGTCTTCCAACAGGCCTGGCTCCCCACCACCACTATCATTGAGTTCACCTGCGCATTGCACATTGAAAAATCTTTCATCTTGACATGAGGCTAGACAGCATTTCTAGGAATAGATACTGAGCTCTATTTATTGGATAGATTGTGGGGCTTGTTTATCTTTGATATATGCTTCCCAAGATGCACTGCACCTGTTTATTAAGCAGCGAATGGTCAGAGAAGCACTTACGCATGGTGTACTGTGCTGTCAGAAAGAGGAAGCTAACTTGAACAATCAGAACACCATGATAAACAGGAATATTACAGAAGCTATTTTTTCCTCTCAATTTGAAATAGAGAAGGATCTGGCAGTAGGACAGGTAGCTAGCTAGCTTACTAAATTGGGCCAGCTGATCCAAATATTATTGGGGTAGCATCTATCTGTACTTCAGACATTTGGGTCACTAGGGGCTGGGAGTGAGTTCAGATCCCAGCTATTGGCTTCCCCAAATTTATAGGGAAAAGAAAACATTACATTTGGGGACACGTGGTGGAGGTACAGCCTTCCCCCTGTCCCTTGACTCTGGGGAGGCTATGATACTGTTTGTCAAGCTTTGATTGACAGGGACCAAAGTGAAACACAATGCATCTTTGACTGGACGTGAGACAGAGATATATGGGACCTCCCCAGGGTTTCCTTCATTATGCATGCCACCTTCATCATGCCACCCATTGTGATAGCTGACATTTCTTTTGTGGAAATAAGTTTTGCCTATCTGCCAGGGTTGTTATAACAATTGCTGAGTATGTGAAGCATTTTGACGTGTGTGTGGGGGAGAGAGGAAGCATGATCACTCATACTCTGAGCTGAGAAGAATAATCCACTACAAGGGAGCAGGAGATGCCCCTTATCAGCCGGGTGTGGGAGGAGTTAATTTTATGACCAGTGAAGGGCACCTTCATAGCCTACTGAGAATATTTCTTAGTGTAGCCCTGTTTATGATCGCCAGGTGCCCTTTATATAACACCTCTGTCATCTGTAGCAAACTGTGTGGGTAAAAGTGATCCAATGGATAGATAACAGGTGGTTAGTATGCTAGTAACTGTGATGGACAGGCTTTTGTAATCCCAGTTAATCGTCCCTTTTTCCTTACTAGCTGTTGTTTTGTCTGTTGAGCACAGTTTAGCCAACAAAAGCGAATAAAAGAAGGGAAGACAGAGCAGCTCCTTTTATTTCATTTGTTTGAAGTTTGTAACAAATCTTATTATGCTAAAGAGAGAGGGAGAGAATATGTAATACATTTTATGCCAGCATCAAAAAGTGAAGCCAAATGGTGACTTTGACAAAGATTTACCAGCCCAGCAAATGTGGAAGTGTTCTCTAGGCTAACAGTTTTAATGGGTTTATCTTAGACAGTACTTCAGTTGTGAAAGTGTCAGTTAATAATTTACCCATCCCAAGAGGCTGTGGAAGCAATCACACTCTGTAGCAAGGTACTCTTGGGCCTGTCGCTTCGCTGTAGCTCATCTTGGCTATAGCAATGCACCATTGGATGCGACATCAGCACTGTGTCTGCACTTTGACAAATGAAGTCTTGTAAGAGCTAAATAAGGCATGGGAAGTTTTAGAATGAGCAAATAGCTCTTCAGCTGATTTCTGCAGTAATGGATTACTGTAAATGTCCATCTGCTGCACAATCAAAGAACACTGGTTTTAAACTGATACCATTCATCCTTCTCCTTTTCTCTCTTTTTATTTTAATCCCCATTTATTTTTGTGAAGAAGCTTATCCTGGAAGAATCTTTTGCTAGGATGCAAATACCATTAGAAACATTTTGTCAATACTAGGCAAGCAGGTATGCTTTGGAGGTAATGCATTGCACATTCATTGAGCAAGAAGTGAAATGTGCTGCCAGAAATGTGAATCTTTAACATAAAAAACCCTCTCAAACGTAGTACCTACATTGTTACCTTTCATTGTTCAATTTGCTGTGTTGTAGTTGTTAACACAAAAATACTGTAGAATGAGCACTATTTATGTGAATTTTATTCTCCGATTTCCTGATCTCATCTCAATGTCTTCTTGTCATGGTGAGGTTTTGCAATGTGTTTTCCTGGATATGAAGGACTGTTTTTTTCTATGAAATAATCAGACTACATTGTTGTGTTAAAACATTGCACCATTACAGAGATTTACAGTTATTTTATAATGATTTCTCATAGTAAGTTATTATGCCAGCTGCGGCTCTCTTTTTCCAGCAGAATTTGTGAACAGAATTTATATCAAAATTTGCTAGAAGAATTTATTTAAAATTCTAATGAAATGTATATCAAAACTCATCTTAAAAACCAGCCCGTGGTTTAAGGGGAGAAAAGTTACTTTTAGATCTGTGACTCTCCATATGTTGTTGGACTACAGCTCCCATTATTCTTGACCATTGGCCATTCTGGCTGGAACTGATGGGAGTTGGGATTCCAGAAACATCTGGAGGACCATAGGTTCCCCATCACTCCATTAGAGTCTCACAGGATAATCATTTGGAAAAAATAATTTGGGTTAGAAAAACATGGTGAAGAGGAAGGGTTAAGCACTTCTCTCTCCAACCATTATTTGCACTTAATTGTGTAATCCCAGAGCAGGTTTTCAAAAGAGGAAAAAAGTTCTCAGATACATAGATTTGCATGAAACCATTAGTGAGCCCCTCATTTTAAAAAATCTTAGCTGCCCACCTGAACAAATGTGTGTAATGTGTGCAGTAGCCTTGACATGCTGGATAGAAATACTGGAAATTGCTGTTTCCATAAGAGTTACACTATTATCTATATAGTCTATTCACTATTAGGCAAAAAAAAAACACCATGCAGTTTAACAACATGTAGCCAATAGATATTTCTATCAAACTTTAAAAAGCAGGGAAACTGGGCAGCTATAGTGAACGCACCAGGGAAGCAGGAGATCTGACCTCCTGTCTGAGATATTGTAGACCCCTACAAATTTGTAAAAATGGAAACACAATTTGGGTTGGTCCAATCCACTTCCTGTGTAGCTTAGAAGAATTTGGTAACCAGGATGTGTAGCATAGCATGCCATCAACCAAGAGGTTGGTGGGGACATCAGCCCCTTAGGGAAGCCGTTGCTGCCAACTTGGTTGGCTTTCATGTTGAGGCAACAGGAGAGGTAGACATGGCATGTGGGTGAGATCCGTGGGCCCAGGTAGGCTGGTGTCCAAGGGCCCAGTCATGCCTGGCGCCGGCACTGTGAAGTGCAATTTGTGAAGGGTGCTGAAAGTTGTTAGGTGATGCCTTATTCCCCTCACAGACTTACAATCCACAGAAATCGCTGGGAAGAGAGGCTTACTATTAAACCACTCTGGCCACTAGAGCTCTGTCAGAGGAACAGGAGTCTCCTAACAACTCTCAGCACACTTCACAAACTACACTTCCCAGGATTCTTTGTGGGAAGCCATGACTGTTTAAGTTGAATAAATCTAGAATGGGTGTGGGTCCCTGATTAGCCAATCCAAACAGCTGTGAGTGTGGCTTTTAGAATACTAACTGTTGGTTCTTACTGAGCAAACCTGAGCTATCATAGAGTCCAATGTTAAATTTAATTAAAAATCAGCCACGCATTTTTAAACATTTAAACTGCAGAAGATGGTCAGAGTATGGGCAAGGTCAGTAATAGGATTACAGGTACTCTGTGAACATGGCTGATTTTTAATTAATTTCAACAAATTTTGAGACCACTAACAGAAAAAAGTCCAACAAGGGTCTGGATGTTTTTCTTCTCGTTTTGCACTTTGAACTGTTGATTCTCTCCGAGTGTTTTTCATATCACTATATCTTATATTTGGTTTCTTTTTCCTAAGTGTAGAACTTTGCACTTATCTCTGTTAACTTTCATTCTGTTGTTTTCAGTCCAATGCCCCAGCCTATCGAGATCCCTTTGAATTTTGTTTCAATCTTCCAGGGTATTAGCTATTCCTCCCAATTTTGAATCATGTACAAATTTAATAGGCATTCCCAGCACCTCCTCATCCAAATCATTAATAAAAATATTGAAGAGCACTGGGCCCAGGACCGAGCCCTGCGGTACCCCACTCATTACCTCCCCTCAGTTTGACAAGATTTGAGAGTACAGTTCTGTAGCGAACTGTGGATCCACCTGATAGTGGTTGGTTATGGTCATCCAGAACTTTGGAGTGTGTTGCCATCAGTATGCTGATGACACGCTTCTCCTTTTCATCTTCTTCAGGTGACGCTGTCAATGTGCTGAACCAGTGCCTGGCTGCGACAATGGATTGGATGAGGGCTAATAAACCGAGGCTCAATCCAGACAAGACTGAGATGCTGCTAGTAAGTGGTTCTTCTGACCGGATGGTGGATGTCCAACCTTTCCTGGATGGGGTTGCACTCTCCCTGAAGGAGCAGGTTCGTAGCTTGGGGGTTCTCCTAGAACAATCTCTGTTACTTGAGGCTCAGGTAGCCTTGGGGGCATAGAGGACCTTCCACTAACTTCAGTTGGTGGTCCAGCTATGCCCCTATCTGTACAGGGATAACCTGGCTTCAGTTTTCTATGCTCTGGTAACCTCCAAGTTAGATTACTGCAATGCACTCTATGTGGGGCTGCCTTTGAAGACGGTTTGGAAACGGCAGCTTGTGCAAAATGCAGCGGCCAGATTGGTAATGGACCAGACGGTTCGAACATATAAAACTGATTCTGGTCCGCTTGCATTGGCTGCCTGTATGTTTCCAAGCTCGATTCAAGGTGCTGGTTTTAACTTATAAAGCCTTACACGGCTTGGGTCCACAAGACCTGATGGAACGCCTCTCCCGACATGAACCCACCCCTACACTACACTCAACATCAAAGGCCCTCCTCCAAGTGCCTACTCAGAGGGAAGCTGGGAGTCTGGCAACAAGGGAGAGGGCCTTCTCAGTGGTGGTCCCCAAATTATGGAATGATGTCCCTGACAAGGTGTGCCTGGCGCCAACACTGTTATCTTTTCAGCGCCAGGTCAAGACTTTCCTCTTCTCCCAGGCGTTTTAGCATGTGTTTTTAAATCGCTTTTTTAAAATGTGTTTTTAAATTTGTATATTTGTTTTTAATGTTTTAATTGTTGTAAACCGCCCAGCGAGCTTCGGCTATGGGGCAGTATATAAATGTAAGAAATAAATAAATGGTGGCCTGCAGGTTGGTCTTACAGTTGTAGTCTCTCCCTGCAGGGATGAGGAACCTTAAGCATTAAGATGGTCTGTCCCTGGAGATTTAGGTGATCTAATGGATTCCTGTATGCTATGGAGTGTTCTCTGGCGGATGGAGCTTGAAGCTCTGTTGAGGCTCTTGTCTCACTGTGGAATGGCGAGATTCATTGGACCGTCAGCACAACCATTCACGAGTGCCTACTTTGATCCTACAGAGCCCACTCTACTTACTGATATTCTGCAGAATTACAGACAATGTAGCAGGTTGGGTAATGGCTGGAGTGGAAATTATGTAAGATTTGCAGGGAAGATACTGACCTCTCTCTGGATAACAAGATCATGCCTACTACACTGCAATGAATGTGGCGCAGAAGGCATACTTTGCTGCCTCCATTGCATCCTCAAGTATCCTTTTAACAGTGCTTTTCTGAACAGGGTTTCTTAACATCTGCCTTGATAAATGAGATGCTAGAACCCTCTGAGGTCTGCTGTGGCATGTCTGCCATCCACTTCAAGCATAATGTTGCTTTCCTCTGTGTCGACTGGGTCACCTTTATTAGTACTAGTGTGGTTGAAGCATCCAACACACCCTCTAGTCTGATTTTATAGAATCAGTTTAAGTTTTTGAGGTCTGAGGATGCTGAAAAGCTGCTTTTAACTGTACAGTAGACTACATACTTCATCAATTCCTGCTCATTGTGGCTGATCTAAGCAAGCCAGGGAAGGTTAAATGAGCGGGCCTGGTGCATGGTGAACACCTCCTTGAGTGAAGGGACGGTACCTCCTTTCTTCAAAGAGGCAGTAGTGTAGTCACTCCTGAAGAACCTCAGTGTGGACCAGGAAGTTTATGCAAATTATAGCCCGGTTGCAAATATTCCCTTTGTGATGAACATGCTTGGGAGGTTGGTGGCTCATTATCTAGCCCAATCTGGCTTCAGGCCTGGATTTGGGATGGAATTGGTCTTGATCACTCACCAGGCCAAGTTAGAGGTTCTGTTGCTAACTTATAAAGCCCTAAGCAACTTAGGACCTATTTAGCTGAAGAAGCCCCTTAGCCCATATAGACCTATTTGGCTGTTAAGATCTCAGAATGAGGGCCTCCTGGTTATGCCTCAGCCTGTGAAAGTCCAGAGTTGCCTAGGAAGAGGGATTGATTGTTAAACCACTCTGAAAAATATAGTTCTGTGAAGGGAATAGAGGCTTTCTAACAGCTCTCTACATTCTTAACAAACTAGGGTACCCAATATTCTTTTGGGAAAGCCATGGATGTTAAGGTGGGATAATAGCACTTTAAGTGTATGGTGCAGATATAGCCTTAAATAAACAAATAAGTAAATGTTGAATAGTGCTCAGTTTGGGGCTTATAACATAGGTAGTTCATTACTTTGGCTGTTGCAGATTTGCAGCATAAATGAGCATTGTGGCTATATTGCTACAGAAAGAATCTGCAAAAATCTGAGTTGCAGACTGGTGGGCTATTTTAGTGCTGTTGATGTTTGGCAACCAAGAGGTCTTCTGTATCTTTAAAAGTTGTGCAGGAGGAAGAGAGAATTCCACCTTGTGGTTTTTCCCATTACAGTGTTGCAAGAACACCTGCACTTGGCTGACTTTCCCTTCTCCTAAAGATACAGGATCAGTCTCAGGCCCTGAGCCTGGCAACCCTAATATTAAAAGAGCATTTTGGAAGCAAGCAAGCTGTATCCTTTATTTCTGTGATCTACATTTTCCCCAAAACCTATGGACAACAAGCTTCTTCTGTGTCAAACACTGAAGGCTGCATGCAATGTTGCCAAAGATAGCTTTTTTGTTTTCTTTTGTTTTTGCTGGTAAGTCTTGTCTGGTTTGTGGCAAAATCGAGGCAGCCTCATGTTAAACTAGCAGAGCAGGTGCAGAAGCATAATCAAAGGGCATTGGCCAAGCATCCAGGGGGCTGCCTGATGTTAAGAACAGACAAGGCATCAGTCTAAGAGCAGAAGCAGTAATGGTTATGAGAGTAACCATTAACAGAGGAAGCAAAACATGCAGGAGTGCATCCTAACAGTAACTGTTAGTTCAGGTAAGGCTTTATAACTCTTCTGGAAGTATTTATGTCTGGTCAGGTTTAGGTACTCCACAAGGGATGTACTAGCTTATGTGGAGCTCTTCTAAATGGCACTGTGCTGCTCCTGTTCTTACTTTCAAATTGATGACTGATTACAGTTCTTATAACCAGTTTACTGTGTGTATAACTCCCTGAATGTCAGCATAGTCTCAGATTCCTTGAGACATTCTAGTGCATGGTGGGGGACCTGGGGCCTTCCAGATATTGTGGGACCACAACTCCCATCATTCCTGACCATTGGTCAAACTGGCTGGAGCTGATGGGCATTGGAAGGCCATAACTTCCCTGTTGCTGACTGAGAGATGCATGTTCTATCTCTCTCCTGTTCATTCAACCAACACCCAGACGAGTGAAGAGAGTAAGCATGATACACTAACACTTTCCCTGTTGTTTTTTCTCTGAAATGTATGAAGTGGTTCTTAATTTTTTTTTTAAGGATACAGACCTCGTGGTCTGAATTTGAGAAACCATAATAACTACATGCTAGGTTTTGGTTTATAAACCGTGGCTGATGTGTGTTTCAGAAAACATAGAGGTTCCCAGGGTTAGAGAGAAGCTGTGGTTTAGTGATTGAATGTATATTTTGCATGCAGGAGGTCCCCGACTTCAGTTAAAGATTTTCAAGTGGCAAGTTTGTGAAAGGACTTGTGCCATGGGTTCTCCAGCCCTGGATCAGGAGATTTCACTGTTTGGGATACATGCAATATTGTACACAGGATGGAGTGATGGTAGCATCTGCCCAGGGTGCTGGCTAGACAGGAATCCAAAATGGAAACTAAGCATACATTTAAAAAACCATGTAATATATTGATAGTTATTAAACTAATATTCAATTGTATAATTTTTTCCACTACAGATTAATTGTAATGAAATTTGATCACAGTCTTAATGCCATGGTACAGTGGCATTATTGCTTTTCATTGTCCCTGTCCCTGCAGTTTAACATAGTACAGAACATTCAGCCATGCAACTAGTATGGAAGGGCAAAACTCAGATACATGTACAGCATCAACTGGTATATTTTCTGCTCAACACTTTCTGAGCAGGAGCAGTCTATCTGAGTAGTGAGAACTTGGAGTTTCAGAAGCAGTGCTCTTTAAAAATCCACAACCATTCTTAATGCCTTTTTTTTTAGTGCTGGAAGTGCTGGGTGATGGTTAGAATTGAGAGCCTGCCCTGGGAATAAAAATGAGCACTTATAGCACTGGCTATTGGCTCTTACAGTTTGCGTAGAAAACAGAAACGTAGTATGTATTTCATCTGATTTCTACCTCCTCCTTCTCTAAGCACATTTTGTTCATGGGGCTGAAAAGAAAAGTGTTAATTTCGTATATTTGAACCACCATCTCTAGGATCTTAAAGAAAGTTGATGTGGTTCAGATGTGAGCTCAGATGAGGGATTTGTACTGGCTTTGAAGGTGCTTTGGTGTTAGAACATACACAGCTGAGGACTACACATGCTTGTGATCCTATATTAATGAGGCTGGGACATGAAACCATTGTGCCCACAATTCAGTGTAATACTTTAACTGTACCTTAGGTGATATTTGGAACTACTTCCTGTTAAACGTATTCTGGTGAGCTGTAGTCTATATATTCTGAAGCACTTCCATCTTGGTTTTCCTTCCTTGCTTGCTTCTTTTTTTCTTTTTTAAAAGCAAAACTTGGGAATATGAAAAGCAAGTTAGAATGACTTCAAGAATGTACTTGCAACTTGCAAAAGACAAAGACGACATCTAAACATCATTTACCCACCCAATAATTTATACACACCTTTTTAAATGGCTCTTTCAACATTGACATTAACAAAGGGGACGTAAATAGAAAGCATTTCAGCTGGGCCTAAGTGACTACGCGTGCTTCCCATGGCTTGATGACTTTAATGAAGGCTCTGTACAGATGATGTGAACACTCCACAGATTAGATGTCTAACCCTTTTGGAATCAGGCTTTTAATTCCATGAGAAGAGAGAATATAATTCAGTTAAACCTTGAGAATTAACCATAACATTATTTTGCTACTTTTTAACTTCCTGAACATGTTGATGTTGGAGGGGAAAAAAGCAAAATACAAATGTGGGGATTGGCAAAGACAAAATGCCATTTTTGGCTATATGTTCTGCACAAATGTACCAATCCCACTAAAAGAATGAGGAAAGCTAGGAAAAACACTTAAAATATATTTTCTGTAATTTGGGTTGATGTGCTCAGTTTTATAATTTATTATTTAAGTCTACAAAATTAAGTCTCTGTGGGGGGAAATTAATTTGGAATAAATAGTCTTGGAGGGTGGGCCTGGCAACCAAGAGGTCTTCTGTATCTTTAAAAGTTGTGGAGGGGGAAGGGAGAATTCCACCTTGTGTTTTTTCCCATTACAGAGTTGCAAGAACACCTGCACTTGGCTGACTTTCTCTTCTCCTAAAGATACAGGATCAGTCTCAGGCCATGGACCTGGCAACCCTAGTTGGAAAGGTCCCATATACATACACACTGGAGATATAAAATTACATATATAATAGTTTATTGTCAAAACGAGTTGGTCATTGCAGAACATTTTTTAAAATAAAATCAGTATTAGTTTCCTACATAATAAAAGCAGTGATACCTAGATAAGCCTTGCCTAATTGCTTTAAAAATAGGATTGGCGGAGCAAAGATTTACAATGCATGCACACTATTTTGCTATGTTCACTCAAAAGTCCCATTAATTTACAACACAATCCTAACCATGTCTATTCAAAAGTAAGTCCTATTGAATTTCATTGGGTTTACTTCTGGTATGTGAGATTAACATTGCAGCTTTACTCCCAGAAAACTGAGCATTAAAGCTTCATATTGGGAAGGTTTTTTAAACAGGCTACGAATTAGAGAAATAAACTGCCCTTTTCAACAGCCCATGAAAATGTAAACCAGTTACATGTACACTTCTTTTAAATTTCTGTTCAAAAATTATTTGAAAAATAAAATGTATAATATGCTATTTTTGAAATAATTTTAAAAACCTTGCATGTACACTTTTATTATATCTGAAATTTACAGTAAACAATTGCCTACCAAGATCCTGCTGTGTTTTTTTTTTGTTCTACATCTCCTGACCTGCACACACAGAGAAAGCTATAAACCAGGAAAAGACAACAGTTTTCTGGCCTTGCAATGAGTTCTAGCTATTGCTTGGAGGTCAACAAATCCCTTGTCAATCACAAGCCTGACTTCACTTCTTGGCTACAAACCTGAAAGGGCGGGGTTAAAGCAGCCAGCTACGAGCTCATTTAACAGAAGTTGCAGGGGGGGAGGGGTCTGACATTTTGATGTATATCTCTTGAACCAGACCACCTAGAAAGTTATTTTTTTAAAATGAAAACTGAGAGCCTGGAGATTGGGGTGACTAGCCTGGAGATTGGGGTGACTGACCTGCAGAGGACCCCAAAAGTCCAGAGTCTCCAGCAACCCTGGAGACCTGGCAACCCTAACAGTGGCAGAGCATCTGTTTTGCATGCAGAAGGTTCAATCCCTGGCATCTGCAAGTAAGGCTGGGAAAGATTCCCTGTCTGAAACCCTAGAGAGCTGCTGCCAGTCACAGTAGACCAGTGGTTCCCAAACTCTGGTCTGTGAGCTTCATTCAGGTGGTCCACATCATGTCTGTATTAAATATTCATACAGATTTTAATTGTATTTTCATTGCTTCTTTTATTTCTTATATTGTATTTTATTGTATTACAGTTTGAATTCTACGGAATTAATGTAATACAATATAAGAAATAAAAGAAGCGATAAAAATATAATTAAAAGTGATATAGCATCTAGCACAGCACATTACGATTGCTAAGACACTCAGAAAGGTGGTCTGCCAAGACCATCAGCAATTTTCAGTGGTCCATGACAGAAACAGTTTGGGAACCACTGGGATAGACAATATTGTATTGTATCTAGTGGATCTCCACATCGAGCTAATTCTTATATCATGTGTGCATACCTTGAGATAACTATCCCTTAATGAAAGGAATTTCTGCTACTGTATGTCAGTATGACTCCCTATTTGTTAACAAATGAACAGCTGCAGCTTAATCTCTTCGTCCAAGTCCCTGTGGTGACTTTCTAGATGGCTGCTGCTGCTACTGACCAGCTAATGGAACTCATTGTGCTTGTTTTATCTGGAAAGATAGAGACAGTGAATTTTTGCTTATGTAACTTTTAGTAATTGTTGATAAGGCTGTGAGGACACTAGGCAACTTAATCAGTCCTGTAGTCAGTGAATGAATTACAGCACAATTCTTTGTGCACGTAATCAGAAGTAAGTCCCACTGCATTCAGTGCACTTAATCCCAGTTAATTGTGTATAGGATTGCAGCATTGGTAGTTATGGAAGTATAGTCATATTTGTAAATAAAATCTCTTATCAGAGACCAGGAACATGCATGTTCTGTAACATACTCCTGTGTAGTTTGTTTTCATTTGATATACTTGTCATTGTAATTGTAATTCATTTGTAAAGATGCATAGTCAGATATTATAGATCAGAATTCAGATCCTAACTGAAGCCTAAATGTGATTATGTGATTTGTTTGAAATGGAAATGGACTGCCTTCAAGTTGATCCCAACTTATGGCTACCCTATGAATAGGGATTTCATGGTAAGTCCCGTCCTTGTCCGCAACTGCCAGCTGGGGGGCAACTGGGCTCCTTGGGACTATGCAGCTTGCCCACGGCTGCACAGGTGGCAGGGCACGTAACCCCTGAGCCACTCCCTGTGGGGGTGATCTTTAGCTGGCCCTTTACACCCAGGAGACACGAGTGGGGATTTGAACTCATACACTCTGGACTCCCAGCCAGGCTCTCCTCCCCACTGTGCTCTCTTCATGCTGGATGTGTGGAATGTGGAGTCTTCTAATCCTAACCCAGACCTCTGTACATTCAGTCCTTAATAGCCAATTGCATGGAACAGTGTATATGTACATATAAGTCTGCTTCACACATTCTCTTGAATCTGCAGAGTTCAAGAGCAGGAGCTATAGGCATGACCCTGCTTTTCTGTCCACACATTCAGTCAATGTGTGGGGGGAAGGTGTGAAATGGGTATTTGTAGATTACTGTATTACAATAGAAACTATTTTTCAAAAGGAACATTGATATAGTACAATGAAAACAGATGCTATAAAAGAGCAAACATTCTTCACAAGTGAGGAGCAAAATGCCTATAGCAGAAATGGTCACTGAACAAGTACTATACAAGAAAAATGCCAATACATAAATTAAAATCTTCAGGCTGAAGCTGAATTTAAGGTTTCTTAGTGTGTATGGATATAAATTGTTGTATTTATCAAGTGTAATGGCATTATACAGTTCTTGCCTTAAATGAAGAGGGAGTGGCTCATCAGGTGTAACTTCCTCCATCAGTGAGAGGTATTAAACTACACTTATGTACACACACTTATGTAGAGTTCCCATCTGTTCATAATATTTGTGACCTATTTATATTTTGAGAGCACTCTCCATGATAAGTAGGACACTGTCCTTAATTTTTGTCTATTTATGTCTAAATTTGAATAGTAACAGTTGTTTCTCAATAACCCAAGCAAAAATAAGAAATTCAACATGAATGATGAACCACAGGGAATGTGTAAATCATTGTCTCTGAACTGAACACTATATCATCTATTAATTTATTGGCACATGAATAACCTGCTTTCCAGTTCCATGTTCAATAACTAAAATAATTAAAACCTTGTTAATAGATTCCCATGATCACAACAAGCTTTTTGCTATTCTTTTTTATTTGCTTGACTGACAAATGGATGTATGGATCATAATATGATAGGAGTAAAATGTGACAGCAGAACATTAGGGTACATCTAAACTTTAAATCTGTTTAAGGGTCATGACCCACCAGTCTTTCTCTCCTTAAATCCCTGGGAATACATTGCAGCCCATAGCCAGGAAATGAAGAGGCAAGACAAGATGAAATGTGGATAAATCAGGGGCCACTTTTATTTAAATAAAGACAATTAAGTGCTTGACTGTATAATAAATGATCAGCAGAGGAAAGTGCGGGACTGAACTCTTACCCAACTGGGCGAGGACACCCTGCCATGGAAAAAGGGGTCCAAGTCCAATCCCCTTCTCTAGGCCCCATCCCGACAGGGTGGTTAGGGAGGCCTTCCTGCTCCAGCCCCCCCAGGGCCGCACAACTCTGAGTGGGTGTTACAGGTTAGCCTCAAAGGTGAGCCTTATCCTGCCAACAGGCCACACAACCCAGAAGGCAGGCATCAGATCCCACCTATCACCTTAAAGGATGCCTAAGGGTGCTCACCAAACCCTACTCTGTGAAATTCCCGAACATATCTGCTGCAAAAGAGGACATGCCTCAGCTTAGTCCCTCTTTCCCCACCTGCGGCAAATAATTACACACAGGGCACTCTGCAAATCAGTCAAAAATAGTGTTGCTGTGTGTTGCTAAATTTGTTTAAGCACAGCAGCAGAGAGTAACAGCGGTCTGAAATGCGAGTGTGCCAGCGTGTGTGTGCGTTTACCTAAGAAAGCAGGCTTTTACCCTGCATCAGGATCAAAAATAAGAAAAGCTACTTTATTTATAGAAATACATAGTAGATAGAAAGGCATACCTAGTTCTAACTAACTAAGTTGGAGGTGCAACGCCCAGGTGTGGGAGTTGACCTCATGGCTAGGAGAGAGAGAGCAGAGACAAAAGGTGTCTACTCTCTCTCGGACAGTCAGAGAAGAAAGGAATGGAAAGGGCAGAAGGAGGAGAGGCAGGTAAGCTTCCCTAAAGACGTAACAGTCTAGGTGATGGAAGGAAATCAGTCAGAGCATCACAGGTAAAGGTAATAAAGCCTATCCATCTGGAGGACCCTAACTCTATCTCCCTTCTGGAACATAAACAAAAGAACAAAACAGGAGTTGCTCTTGCCGCACTTCCAACAAATAGATCATTACCCAAGTCAGACATATGAACACCATCTGGCTAGTAAAGTTCAGCCCTGCCACGCTTCACCTCCAGATGATGTATTACCTCACCCTGCCTATCAGCAAGGGCAAGCCGGACCTCCCTATTTACTTTCTTATTAGCTTTGTTCAGGCTCCTGAGGTCAATCCCATCCACTCCAGATCCTCCTGGGGAGGATATTGAACCAAACAATCACAGTCCCAGGCCACCTTCTACATATGGCCTCAAAGTCCAAGCAACCCTGAATGATAAGGACTTTTCCCTTCAGCATTACCAGGTTGTTGCCTCCCAAATGAATAACCAAAACTTGTGGAGGGTGCTGCACCAACAAAGCATCAAAGAGGTTTGGTAGGAGGTGTTCCCATAACATGCCACATCTACCCAGCCACTGGACCGAAGTGCACTGGCTGAGCCCCAGCTGGGTTCCGTGCCTGGTCTGCGACACCCTCCTCTTGGCCCAGAACACCATCTGTGGCCACAAACGGGTACCTTGACCCTCTCCAGCACCCTCCAACCTGTTAAAACAGAAACAACAATTAACAATACTCTCCTTAGTGCAATGGTCAACATGGGTCCTTGATTGGCTTGACGTAAGCAAGGAAAGCACCCGAGCGCCAGTGCCCCTCCACCTGCAATGCTATGCTCCCAAATCCCAGTCAAAGGCTGACCATCCTGGTGACAAAATAGGAAGCCCCCAGACATACTTTGGGGTGCTCTTATCCTAATGGCCAGTTCCAAACTTCAGAGGACTATGTCTGTTTTGTTTGTTTACTTATTTATCACATTTATACCCCGCCTTTCGTTCATCACAGAACCCCAGGCGGCATACATGTGGTTCCCGGGCAGTCTCCCCTCCAGGTACTGACCAGACCCAGATCTGCTTAGCTTCAGAAAGGTGGTGGCCTCATGCACCTTCAGACCATAGCCTGGCACCATCACATCACCTACCTCCAAAGCCCCCAAAATGCACTATGGAGTTAACCAAATCAGCTGCCCACAGATACACAGCAACCACTATGGGAAAAACTCAAAAAGGTCAGATCCCTGGTGATGTCAGCCTCAGCCCCGGCCACCAGCCATGCCTCTGCACACTAGCCATCCTGAAAAATAACCCCCAAATCTAAAGCTCCAGAGGCATCAGAGTGAACTTGCCACACAGCCTCCAATAATAAATCCCTACGCCAAAAATAAACCCCATTAGACTGATCTAAAAATTTTGACCAAACTAGCAAATCATTCCTCATTTCCCCAGTCCACTGAGGCCCTTCATCAGGTTACAAATCCTTTGCAAAAATGCACTGCCAGATGCTATGACCCCACACACAAAATTTAAATGCCCTGCCAATTTCTGAAGCTCCCTAGGGGTCACCTTCATAGCACCCCTCATGCTATCAATCCTGCATTTCATCTCCCATAACTTGACTGCTAGTAAATGGCAAGCCTGTGCTACTGAGTCAAGCTCAATACCCAAAGTGTAAGCACAGGCGAAGGGCCCTTGGTTCTCTCCCTGGCCAAAGGCACCCCTAACTCCTCCATCTGCCCAGATGCAGACATAAGCTGACTACACTGCTGTGAGCCAACAGGACCAGCAAAAGAAAATCATAAAGGTAATGCACTACTCCATTAGAGCCGGCTGCCTCCTGAGAGCCCACTGAAGGAATGAACATTCAAAACCTGAACACGCAATAGAACATCCTATGGGCAGAGCTCGATCTGCATAAACAAACCCTTAAACGAAACCCCCAATAGATCAAAGTCTAAAGGGTGGACCAGCAGGAGGCAGAAAGCCAACTTGATATCACTCTCACCCATGAGAGCACCTGGGCCAAAATGCCGAACCAAAACAACTGCACTCTCAAGGGAAGCGTAACGTAGTGAACATAAATGCTCGGGAATACCATCATTCACTCCTAGGATAAGACAGGTGATGAATGAGGTGATATTGTTCAGGATCTTTCTTAGGAACAATGCCCAAAGGGGACACCCTTAAAATGGGCATAGGAAGATACTCAAATGGACCCAAGACCCGTCCCTCAGCTACCTCCTTATCTATTTTCTCCTGCACCACTGTCTCCATACCAACTACCGGCTTCAGATTCCCTGACATGTATGGCCTATACTCCCCCACAACTGGAATCCTAAACCAAAACGAAAATCGTCCCCAAGTAAACTGCATCTGCCTGCTTAGAATACTGATGGAGCAAATTCAGAAGTCTTCAAATATTAATCGTGGTGGGACCCCTTTCCTGAAGGCTGCCCTCCAGATCCGGGCTTTTTCCCTTTCTGAAAACCCTTAAAACCCCAAGCTCTATAGCATCTGGTAAAAGGATGGGAGCCAGCGCAGATGGAACACTCATGTCTAAATTTACACAGTTCCTGTTGCAAAAGCCCTTAGCACTGAACTCCCAACACAGCAGGTGGGGTTGGACCCCCTAACCCGTGGACCCACAGGAAGGCACCACAGTGGCAGACTTACCCAGTAAATGTCCACTACCTGCTCTATCCCCTTGCATGAGTTGAGCTGCAATCATGAACTGCAACCACAACTCTGGGTCCTTTCTGTCTCACTGCAGTTTCACATCCACTGCTGCTCTCATCCTAAAACATTCATCATAGGCCCGCTATGCTGACCCCATGAATTCCGTATGCACCCTAAATATTATATCCAGCTATTTCACTAAAGCTGCCACCCTCATAGGCTGGCACTGATCACCACCCCCATGTAAATTAAAAATCCTGCCATCCAATTACCCAAGGTCCTATCCACCTTTTTCTTTTTAAATTTCTCATTGTCTCTTTCCTCCTGTTTATCCTTTCCCTTCTGCTCAGGTTCCCAGTATAACAGGGAGAACACATCTATGTATTCTCCCTTCCAAATACACTCCAAACAACAAGTGAGCCTCCAGAGAAGCTGACGTCTCCCCAAATGGAACCACACCAGCCTGGTCATAAGACAATGGGTCAGAAGAGAGGTGGGATGCCCTGCAGCAGGAGTGCTCACGGGGGTACAAACTTGTTTATGATTGATTGATTGATTGATTCATACATACATACCCCCCACCCCCACCCAGCCACCCCGCCTTATGGCCAAAAGGCCCTCAAGGCGGCTTACAAGAAAAACACAAATACAGGAATACATCCATAAAACAATACAATTTACAAAATTAAATAACAAATAACATTATTAAAAAGCAGCCATTACAAAACTTCCAATGAAAATACAGTGTGGTGCAGGCACCTGGAGCAGCAGAAACTTCTCAGGCTACCCCCAACAAAGCTGTGGGTTGGTTCTCTCTCTTCCCTTCTATACTTGCAAGTCCGACACCTTCAATTGAACTTCTAATCGGCTTCTCTGATGACAAAATACAAGTAAGCTTTCCCCAGTACCAGACGGTCCCGCAGAAGCAGGGTGGGTCATGCCCTGTATGTCGTTCCCCATCCCGCCGCCGTAGTTGTAAATGATGGTGGCAGCCCCCTGCTTGGCGGCCGCGTTGATCTTCTCAGAGAAGGTGCAGCCACTGCCCCGCTGAATGAGGGCAAGCCATGGCATACCTGAGGTGGTGGTGGCGGCCGGGATGCTGAAGTTGGTGAGGGGGTTGCAGGCGTTGACGCTGTCGAGCCCCTCCAGCAGCACCAGCACACTGGCCTCCTGCCGTAGGGGCGAGTCCTGCCCGTAGACACCACTCTCGCCGGCACTCCAGCCACTCTGGTTCCTGCCAGGCATCCTGTTCCAAATGAAGGCGGTGGCGCTCCATGGTCTACAAGCATCACTCATAGTCTGCTGCTGGGCAGAAGGAGAAACACCCCATTCACATCCAGCAGGTACCACCACTGAATATGCCAGGTAAGGCCATCCCTGAGCAGCTGCCCATGGCATAGCCCAAGGCCCCATCCCAGGCCACCCAGGCATTCCCCACACATTACCTTGAGGAGTAGACTCACCAAAACCCGGATAAACTACAGCAGCCTCCACATCATGACTCCCTATAGCCACCGACTCTGCCTCAGGTGCCAAATACAGCGGTACAAACTGGCCTGATGAGCCCTCCAGTGCAGCTAAGCAGACTAAAACAGAATTCCAATTATTATCATATTGACCCTACTTATCCTGTTTACCTCTAGCCACCTTAACCTTCTGCCACATAGTCTCCTGAGGTTGCCTGCTCAACCTCTCAAGAGACTCAATACGGGCTAACACTGAAGCCACATCAGGCCCATCATCCTCAGAGCTTGGAAAAGTTACTTTTTTGAACTACAACTCCCACCAGCCCAATCCAGTGGCCATGCTGGCTGGGGCTGATGGGAGTTGTAGTTCAAAAAAGTAACTTTTCCAAGCTCTGATCATCCTTGGAGGATGAGGTCTCCCGGGGGGGGGGGGGAGGTGGCTGCTGAGCTGACCGCTTCCAGGCATTCTCCTTCCCCTTAGAACCACCTATGCCCTTCTTAGCAGGCCTGATACCACCAAGCTGACTTACCTTTAAGGAAAATAAGGGGGGAGGAAGCCTCCTTCATACAGACCTTCCAAAAATGGCCACCTATAAAACAGCCCTGCAAAATGGCCACCCTTTGAACTACCTTCTCAAGATGGCCACCTTCAGCCAAACTTCCCAAAATGGCTGCTAATAAAATTGGCAGCAAGGGCTGCCTTTAGCTGACCTTCCCAAAATGGGAAGCAAGGCACAATATAATAAAATATTATATATTACAATAAAAATGGCAGCAAGGCACAAAATGGCTGTCTTGAAACAACCTTTTAAAATGGTCGCTAATAAAATGGCAGCAAGGGACCAAACAGCTACTGTTCTAACCAGGCCTCAGGCACAACAAAATGGCTGCCAAGTGAAAGGAAGGCCCAGGCACATGCTGCAAAATGGAGGCCGTGCCAAATGAACGCACAGACCTTTCCACCCGGGCTACTAGATGACGCTGGCACATGAGACCACCCAAGTACCAACCCACAACCCGAAAAAATGCAAATTGGTGGCCAGGCCAAATGAAGTCCCAGCCATGACAAACCGCCAGCTGGCACAAGGCCGCCCACCGGCCTAGGCCAGCCAGTCCCAGCCTGTTGCCCTCGTTCCACGGTTCACAGGCCTATCACCCCTGACTCCAACCTCGTGAGCCCTCACAGCCCTCTAATGCTGTAAGATGCACTGCCACCTCTGCCTCCAAACCTCATGGGCCCTCACAGCCCACTAATGTTGCAAGCCACGATCCGCATCATGTGGCCGCTCTCCTCCTTCATGGGCCCTCACAGCCCGCTAATGCTGCAAGCTGTGCCACCGCTGAGATCTCCGCTACGTGGCTGCTCTCCTCCCGCAGATAGGCGCCACAGCCTCTCTCCTCCATCCTGTGTGCAATGAAACAGGCTACCAGCCAGCCAAGGCCCAACCAGGCATACCAGGTGACCCACAACCTGCTCCATGTTGTGCAAGGCCAGAAAGAGGCCGAAGAAGGGCAGAACAGGGCTTAAATAGCCACCCTGACCTGCCGCCTGTGTAATGCGGTGTGTCTACCAATGCCACAATTGGAGGGGGGCTTTGAAGCCATGCCAGGTCTTCCCCGACATGGATGCAAAGGCCTGCCATCAACAGATCCCTTGGGGTCTGTCGATGGCAGAAATTCTGTGCAGGTTTGAGGAAAATTCTCAATATCCAGGGTTTGTTGAAGACAATCAGTAGGCTTGTCATGTGGACATACTATCAAGCACAGCAGCCCCCTTCAGGCCACCAGTTGAGAATGCTAGTAGACTGGAAAAGAAATGGTCAGCAATAATTTAAATCTTATTTAAAATTACTCTTGAAAAAGCACTGGAAGTGGGGGCACTTCTTTGGAAGATGTAACACATTATATTCTGTGATCATTCCTTTTAACTCAGTGTCTCATGGTTGTACAACTACATCTCAAACATATAAAATAGATTGATATTTCCCCAATATTTTTTAAAAAGTAAGCCTCACTCACCACAGCAAACTGTCACATGTCCAGGCAGACTCATGAAGAATTGGTATAGCATGAATTAAAATATTCTGCTCCTGCCCATAACTGATGTAAGAAAGGCATACAATGCAGGCCCGTATTCTCTGGTTGTACCCTTGCAGGTATGCGGCTATCAGGCCATATAGAGTTTTGTTAGTCAAAAACATCCATTTGAATTTGGACTGGATGCATGACATGCAGCCAATTCAATTGGTGCACCCTCCATTTTATATGAGTGTGCCTCTCCACATCTATCAAGAGGTAGCCAGCCATATTTTTCACAACTGAAACATCCAAGTAATCTTCAAGAGAAAGTCCACACAGAGCTGGCCCTACCATTAGACAAAGTGAAATTATCGCTTTAGGCGGCAGATACTGGGGGACAGCAGCAACTTGTGGTCTGTTTCTCCTGACCCCTTTAGCAATTTCCCTTTGTTGAAGGACAGAGCTGTGTATGTACACAGTCTATCTTGTCTCTCCTATCCTGCTTCCTCAGGTGCAAAGGAGGATGCTGTCCCACTGCCAGTGTTTAAATAAGGGCACTCAGGCAGCAAAAAGTCTTGGGTTGGCCCTGGTTCCATATGAAGCACTTAACTGTAGTCAAGCCTAGAAGTTTCAAAAGTATAAATCAGTGTGGTAAGATCAGCACTATCTAGGAAGGCTTCTTTAGATCCTGTGCTACAAATAAATCTAATAAAAAGTATGTTTAGCGTCCCAGCAAAGATACCCTAGCTCTTCTCTTGACCAGAGAGGGACATATTCCCTTTATCAAAGGTGTATAGATCTCCTCCAAAGTTCAAGTATTTCTTTATGATATCACCATCTTGTCTGTGGCCAGGAGCGCCTTTACACAGCTTCATTTGGTGTGCTTGCTGTGCCTGTTCTTGAAAAAGGCAGATTTGGCTGTTGTCACAAATGAACATGGGCACCCTGTGATCTTCATAACTGTGAATGGTTGGATACAGTTATTTTTGAGGAAATATTAAGGGCAAAGTATATGCTACAAACTGCATCAGAAAGAAAAAAAGATTTGGAAGGGTGCAAGTTTTAGTGAATAACTGGCTGTTCTGCCTCCCACTGACAGCTGATTTCCCCTTTCAGCTTCCAGAATAGCCATCCCTATGATGGCATGAGGTACCTAGGTTGGGAGGTTAGAATAGAAAAATAGGCAATAGGGAAAGAGTTAAGTTGATGAGCATATACACACATGCACTGTATCTCCACTCAGTTAGCCTTTCAAGCCTCCTTTTCTTTACAAAATACAGCAGAGCTCTATTAAGCACATTTACATGCACCATAATTTGTTCCTTGGCAGCATGGGCAGAAGGTAGGGTGGGATCTACTGGGAGATCACTTGGATAATTCGTAGTTTATCGATAAAGGCTTCTGACTCTCCATTATTTAACAACAAAAGTATTTTTATTTCTTCTTTCAAATTAGGTTGTTGTGAATCCCAGCTGATTTGAAGTTACTCTGATTTGTACTTTTAAGTGCAGGTCATCCTGGTACATCCAGGTACATGGCTCATGTGAGGTGGGTAATTTGTTCTGTTCCTGTGGTCACTGCCTTGTGTATGATTCCATCACTCCTTGCCACTATTTTGCACCTCGCTATGTTTAGTTGATCTCGGGGTTCTCATAAAAAAAGCAAAGCAGATCAGATCTCCCCACAAGCCTGCAATCTGCTCATGCTTGCCTTGATCTGGTGAAGGTGAGAACATTCCCAGTCTCTTAACCACTGTTGTGCTTTCTTACCCCTTCCTCATCCTTACCTTTCCTTTTCACAGTGTACCATGTTAGGTCTGAATGGTTAAGGACAGTTAGCTTTAAAGCAGAGCGTGAATAAAACCAGGATTAGGAAATAAATCAGGATTTTTTTTTCAGAGTCCTTCATGTGAGCAGTTGAATTCTCCATTATTCATTTATCAAAACATACATGAATAAAAAACATATGGATAAATGTTTTGGAATACTTAGTATTTGAACATAAGGTATTAAAATATGTGTAATTATTGGAAATAAGTTTTCTTATAAATTCTGGTTATTTTAGTTATGAGCCAGTATTTTTCTACTTACTAAAACTCAAACAGAAATGCTTTATAAGTTTTACAGAATAGAAGCAAGCTGCCAAAACAGCTTTTTTTTTTCCTTTTTGGTAATATGTGGAAAGTTAGCAGTATTATCTGTTTGGTTTAAGGTTTCCTGTATGGAATCTTCTTCTTTTTTCACTTAAGACATCTGTTAACATTTCATAGTCTAATAGATGTTGCAGAGTGATTCCTTTACTTACATTCTTGGGGGAAGAAAGTGCTGTTTGCTCTATTGAAATGCCACCTCTGAACTATTGTCATTGTGCCAGCTTTGTGTAACTTCCAAATATTATTTCTCTTGTCTTGATAAGGGCCCACAGTTCCCATCTTTAGCTTTAGAGCCCATGTTCAGATGTCTCTTAATGGGATTTGTGGCTGGATGTAGTTGGGAAAAAGCAGAAACTAAATATGGGTTCAAGACTAGCTGTGGTGCTTTATAATATTCCCTGGTCTGCACCTGTATTTGAATTGTAAGTTGTTTAAATTGTTTTATTGCTCATGCATTTGCCATTCTGAACTCCTTTGGGGAGGAAGAGCAGGATAGAAAATAAATAAAATAAATCTACAGAAATATCATCTGATGAATCCAGGTTAGTCCAGGTCTATCTCACAATCAAGTCGGGATTTTATCCCCAACATGGGCAATGAGCTTAGTTTAGCAGCAAACTTTAGACAAGTAGTAAAGCCCTAATAAACATTTTCCATGTGTTGTGCTACATTTGAGCTCTTACTGGGACACTCCCAACTGAAAATAATAAAATGTATACTACATATCAGCATATCCCAACAGGGAAGCTAGATAAAAAACCTCATCAAACATGAGAGGATAGAGAAAACAGCATAGTTGAATCGGTGGCATCTTGTCCTTTGACCTAGGAGCCTGGGGTTAAGAAAACTCTTTTTTAGCCATGTTTGTTTGACCTTAAATCACAGTTCATAAATTAGGAATAATTATGATTTTCATTGCAGAGATGTTGAAAGAAGGAACAAGACTAAGAATATAAAGCTGTTTATACATGTTAAATAGTAAAATACTTATATATTTCTAAGCCACTTTCGGGGCTTTGCCACAATGTGGCATAACTGCCATCCTATATTTACTCAGAAGTAAGCTCCATTGAGAACAGTGGGGCTTGTTCCCTGGTAAGTGGGTGCAGGGTTACAGCCCAAGAAATGGAACCAAGAGCAGAGCTGCGCAGATAGAAAGGCTATGAATAGGCAGGTAGGAAGACAAAGCAGCATCCAATGCTCTATGGCCCCCTTTAAGGCAGGGATGGGGAATCTGTGGCCTTTCAGATGTTGTTGCATTTCAGCTCGCATCAGCTTTAGCCAATAGTGGGAATTATAGTCCAGCAATATCTGGAGGTGGACCATAGGTTCCCTATCACTGCTTTAAGGCCTTTGGGACCAAGTAAATGTGCTTCAGATGGCAAGGCTGTCAGCCTTGAGGCAAAAGGGGCTCTTTGCCCTCAAAAAACGTGGGTTACAGATAGGGTTGCCATATTCCAGTTCCACAAATCCGGGCAGGTTAATTTGCATATTATGCAAATATTTGCATATTAATATTTGGATTGTCCAGTTGTTTTGTTTTTGTGCCTAGGAATTACCACCAAAAACTGGGGAAAGATGTGAGAAATCTTTTTTTTAAGCAACATTTTCAGCCTTAAATGCCTAGACTCTAGTTTCCAACACTATGGAGTATTTATTGATTGATTAAGAGAATTTATATCCTGCCCTTTTGCTGTTAAAAACAGAGCTCAGCACAGCTTACAAATATAATAAAAACAATAAAAATACACAATCAATATAAAAACATAATAAAAACACAAAATAGCAACAAACATAAAGTAAGTCAGGGCAGCAGCACGGTTAACCATAACATATACAATATATTTCAGAGATGTGGTGGGTGGAGAAAAACAAGCCAAAATGTTAGGAAAAGGAGTCTTTCACACCACATGCTCAGTTCTAAATACTGTTGCAGCAAGTTTTACAAGTTCCTCCAGTGTTCCACCGGTGCAGGCACTCAGACATTCAAAGTATCTGTATGTTTCTTAGGTTTTATAAAAGCAGAGCTTTGCTTAACTCAAAATTTCTCAACCACATCTACACAGGTTACACCTCCATACTCAAAATGAAACTGGGCCTGGAAGTGTGCAACAACCCCACAAATACCTTGCTAATTAGATTACCAATGCCAGGATGTCTGTCTTATCGACTACTCTCCTGCTCCCCGGGCATCATGAAAGACCCAGTCCTGGGCTCAGAAAGAAAATAAATATCTGGTCCTCTTCAAAATATTGATAAGCCTCTTGTTTTAATTGAAATAATAATTATAAATTCTTGTTCTTATCACTAATGGGAGTTAATTATCTTGCATATGCTGCTGTTGCTTCTATGGCTGTAACGGAGTGAGGTTAAAGATAAGTGAAATGCAAATAGGAAAAAAAAACACAGAAGGCAGTAACACTTTCCTAAATGTAATACCATACCAACCACAACAAGATTCCTATGAGTAAGGCAAAAAACTAAGCATCTCACAACCAGTCAGGATTCCTAACCAAAAACCAAAAATATGATAAATGAAGAAATATGTATATAAGCATGACTATCAAATATATTTATTATTTACACAAACTGTAAAGATATTTATAGTGCAATCCTAAATTCATTTATTCAGAAGCAAGTCCCAGCGTATTCAGTGGGGCTTGCTCAAACAGGGACAGAACTGCAACCTCAAGTGATAAGCAACTTCATTCACACAACCCAAAATTCCAAATCATGCCACTTTATGCTGTTTTGCAACTGTTTATACTTGTTTTATGGTCATTGGATTTTAAATGGCTTTATTTCTTGCTGTGAGCTGCATTGGTTTCCAACCCTACCTCACAGGGGTGTTGGAAAGACTCCATACACGCACACGCACACACAGCAGATGTATAAATACATACAGGCCATATAATAGTTTATTGTCAAACCAGTTGGTCATTGCAGAAAAATCAGTATTAGTTTTTTAAAAATCAGTATTACTTTCCTACAGAATAAAAACTGTAATACCTAAGTAAGCCCTGCCTACTTGCTTTAAAATTGGACTGGAGACAGAAAGAGTTAGAACACAAACATAATTCTTTTTTACATTCACTCCAAAGTCCCATTGATTTTCAGCACATTCATAACATGTCTACTCAAAGTAAGTCCTATTGAATTAAATGGGATTTACTTTGGGCATATGGGATTAGCATTGCTTTTACAAAAAGCAAGTATTGGGAAGGTTTTCAAAACACTGCCCAAGCTCTGACCCCTGCACACAAGAGGAAAAAAAACTGAAATGTATATACTTACCCAATTTATGAGATTTTCAGATAAACGGGTGTGTGTGTGTGTGTGTGAAACCACCATTTTGTTTTCTAGACACTGCCTGAGGTCAATGAAACTGAAACACAATCCCTGATTGGCTGCAATGCTGAACGGGTGGGGTTAAAGCTACAAAGTGCTATAGTACAGTACTGCTTAAAGAAAGATTTAACAGTCGAGGGGGGTGGCTGACGTTTTTATGTATATCTTGAGAACCGGACCACCTAGAAACTTAATTTTTTTTTAAAATTAAAGCTGAGAATCCGGGCCACCTAAGGGGCTAGCCGGGCGCCGGGTGGCAGCATAGAATCCGGGTAAAACCCGGCTATCCAGGCAATATGGCAACCCTAGTTACAGGAGATGGGGGTAAGTATTTTAGTTCACCTGTATATTATTCCTACTTAAATGATTGCTGGAATCTACTCCTTAGGAAACTAGTAGCAGTGCTGCCCTTAGGAGACTCTTTCCTAATGAAAGCAACCTTTAAAACTGGTCTCCTAAAAGAGGGATGCTTTGGGGCTGGACTAACTGTGGCCCTTTCCATATCGCTTAATACATAGATCCTATTTCTCTCTCATCCTGCATCCAAATCATAATAAGAATCAGTTTTTCACATTAATTGCACTTAATAACTTCTGTTACAAGTTTTTTCTCTCTGTCTGCACATGCTGGCCTCCGAATAGTCAGTGTCAACGGGCAGTTCCCTTGTCATCCATTTGATCAAGCCTGATTTTAGGTGACATATGAATACCTATCACCTCCCTGTGTTTAGCTCCTCTAAATTTCACATGCACATGTCCTCCATAGGAGTCAAGCACATATTGTGTTCAACAGAGCCGGCCCCAGGCATGCCGGGGCCCTTGGGCATCAGCTTCCCCCAGGCCCTGGTGTGTGTGCATGCATGCGCACGCACATATGTATGCATGTGCCCCCCCCACCTACCTGTCACCTGTCTTTTAGCATTGCCATTAACCAAGATGGTGGCCACGGTTTCCCTAAGGGGATGAAGCCTCCGCCGCCATCTTGGTTGATAGCACATGTGTGCATCTCTAGCACCTTAGGGATACCGTGGCCACCATCTTGGTTAAAGGCAATGCTAAAAGGCAGGAGATGTCGGTGCGTGCGTATAGATATCGTACAAGTAAGTAATTCTGGTGCCGGATAGATCCAGTAAATAAGCCAGGCCAGGCAAGTATCTTGTAAGAGTCTTTACTGACAAAAAGCATTAAACACAAACGACTTTCCCCCACACCTGAGCTTCAGTGAGTTCTCTTCTTATCTACCCGGTTGCCCTTGTCAACCAGCTGCTGACCTTGACAAACCTGGCACTCTGTTCAGGTAGGTGGGGCAAGGGAATGGCAGGCAGGTGGAAGCTCCTGCCCTGCGATCTGCCGCAGATTGTGGAAGGTGAGCGGGTTCAAATGATATATTCACTAAGAGGCAAAAAACCTTGCGGTTTAAGAACATACCTATAGCGCCCAGCTATACTATCAAACTTTAAAAACCAGGGAAATTGGGCAGCTATAGTGAATGCACCAGGGAAGCAGGAGACCTGAACTCCTCTCTGAGATAGTGGACTGCCCTACAAATTTGTCAAAATGCAAACACAATTTGGGTTGGTCTTTCACAGTCCAATCCACTTGCTGTGTAGCTTGGAAGAATTTGGTAACGTGCCTCTGAGCATATGGTGAGTGGTGGCAACACTTGCCATCTCCAAAGATAGAGAATTATATTTTTGTATGTTTGCTGGTGTTCTTCTTACTTTGTTTCTTTCCTGTGTTATTAATGTTTCTACAGAGCATCTAATCTAGAAAATTTTATTTCCCTCATTATTCATCCTAGAAATCTGTGTCAAATTTATTTTTATTAATTTCAAGGCCTTTTTATTGGTCAGTGTCATATGATGGTGAAGACAGCCTTTTGTGTTTCAAATTGGAGGTTATGTTCTATTTCTATTTTGGGTGCATTAACAGTGGAATTTGTACCTGCAGTTTGATGAAAAATCAGACTGATTCCAATATGTTGCTACTTCAGCAATCACTCTAGCTGTTGGAAAAAAGAGGATGCATATTTTCAGCCTGCTATGTTTAAACCACTTCATTTAAGGCAAGGTGGGCACAGTCAATTAAAAACATAGAGCACACCTAGAATTTTGCTAGAATATATTTCACCTCCCACTGTTTTATCTTGTGCAAACTGAGACACTCCTGAGGTCCACTGGAGACTATTCTGCAGAAGTCAGTGCCATTATTCCACAATTATGTTTGGAGTTTTTTTAGTATAAATTTTGCGAAGAGTTGCTGTACTTCACATATTCACAGAAATACAAACAAAAGAAAATGATTTCCTATAGGAAACTTCACTAAAATTGCAAAGGAAATCAGACATATTCAAAGTGACCATCTGAACTACATCAACTGTCTTAATAATGTTGCTTCCTCCCTGCTAAAACAAGATCAGCACAGCGCATGCCTTCTTTCTATTATTTGGGTTGATTGCAGGTGTTGCCACCACTCACCATATGCTCAGAGGCACATTTTACCAAATTCTTCCAAGCTACACAGGAAGTGGATTGGACTGTGAAAGACCAACTCAAATGGTGTTTGCATTTTGACCAATTTGTAGGGCAGTCCAATATCTCAGAGAGGAGGTCAGGTCTCCTGCTCCCCTGGTGCATTCACTATAGTTGCCCAATTTCCCTGCTTTTTAAAGTTTGATAGAATAGCTGTGGGCTATAGGTATGTTCTTAAACCGCAAGGTTTTTTGCCTCTTAGTGAATTTCCCTGCTTTTTAATCCGGGAGGTAAGAAATGGGATCCTGTCCAAGTTTGCTGAGAATGGATGGATCATTTGCATGCTTATTGAGTTCAATGGGATTTACTCCCCTGCAATCATGCTTAGGATAGGTGAAACTGACCACAGAGGATGGGGAGGGGAGGAGGAGGAGGGAGGGGAGGAAATGCAGAGGGGAGGACCGGGAGGGGAGCAGGCAGGATGGGGTGGGGAGGAGAAAGGCAGGTTTGATCATTTGCATGTTTATTAAATTCAGTGCGATTTACTCCCATGCAATCATGCTTAGGATAGGTAAAACTGACCGGGGGGGGGATGGAGGGCTGGAGTGGGTTAGGGGAGGAGGAAGGGAGAGGAGACAAGAGGGGAAAAGCAGGTCTGATCATTTGCATGCTTATTTTCAATGGGATTTACTCCTATGCAATCTTGGTTAGGATAGGAAACACTGACCATGGGGGAGGAGGAGGGGGAGTGGGAAGGAGCATATTGGAGGGGGGCAAAGGAAAGTGGAGGGGAGGGCAGGTTTGATCATTTGCATGCTTATAGAGTTCAATGATATTTACTTCCGTGCAATCATGTTTAAGATAGGTAAAACTGACCATGGAGAGGAGGAAGGGGAGGAGGGGGAAGGGGAAGGGGAAAGAGGGGATTGGAAGGGGATGGGGAGTGAGGGGCAAAGGAAGGGGGAGGGAGGGGGCAAGAGGAGGGGATAGGAGGAAGGAGAAGGGAGGGTGGGTTTGATCATTTGCATATTTTTTGAGTTCAGTGGGATTTATTTCTATGCAATCATGTTTGAAAATGAAAATGGACTACCTTCAAGTCAATCCTCACCTATTGCGACCCTTTGAATAGGGTTTTCATGGTAAACGGTATTCAGAGGTGATTTCACCATTGCCTTCCTCTGAGGCTAAGAGGCAGTGACTGGCCCAAGGTCACCCAGTCAGCTTTATGGCTGTGTGGGGATTCGAACCCTGGTCTCCCAGGTCGTAGTCCAACACTGACCCAGGGAAGGGGCAGGGAGTGGGAGGGGAGGAGATTGGGTGGCTGGGCACTGGGCAGCAGGGAAGCCCCTTTCCTTTCCAAAAGGAAAACATTGTAAACAGAATCATTCTTTTTCAGGCTTTCCCCCACCTTTTTGTTCTACAGCAGACACATGTAGCCTCCCACCCAAATTTAAACCAAAGCTACCCCAGGCCACATCCACACCAGGCCTTTATTTCACTTTGGACAGTCATGGCTTCTCTCAAAGAATCCTGGGAAGTGTAGTTAGTGAAGGGTGCTGAGAGTTGCTAGGAGACGCCCTGTTCCGCTCACAGACCTTCAATCAGAGTGGCTGACTGTTAAGCCATTCTCTCAGGGGAATAGGAGTCTCTTAGCACCCTTCATAAACTACACTTCCCAGGATTCTCTGAGGGAAGACATGACTGTCTCAGGTGAAATCAAAGTCTGGTGTGGGTGTGGCCCCCTGATTAGCCAAGCCCAGCAGCTGTGAGGCTTTTAGAACTCTGACAGTTGGTTTTTACTGAGCATGCTCCGTGTTATCATTGGGTCCCAGCCAAAATTTATTAAATTAATTAAAAATCAGCCAGGCATTTTTTAAACTTTTAAACTGCAGCAGATGAAGGTCAGAGTATGGGGCCACATCAGTATTAGGATTACAGGTACTCTGTGAACATGGCTGATTTTTAATGAATTTCAACAGATTATGAGAACTCTGACAGAAAAAAGTCCAAAAGGGCTCTGAGGTTTTTCTCTCTGTTTTTAAATTTTGAACTGTCTATTCTCTCTGACTGTTTTGTGTATCGCCATGAAAATTGACAGGGTTGTTAAGCAAGCGTTTCTGAGTTCATGACTATAGGTTATGTAAGGTTTTGTTTTGAAATGAGTTTATGGGAAGCATCAGAATGGCATGTGGGGGTATTTTCAATTTAACATTGCGGAATGTGAAAAATCCCTGCTGGCTATAGTATACAGCCACTCTCGTGGCTGTATAATTAAGAATAAATGTGTATCGCCACCTGAAATCCTGATCTGTACTCTGCTGTACAGATGCAGAACAACTTTGTTCTTTTTCGTTCACTTCCTGGATTTGCAGTTCTCTTGGTGTAGAAGAGGAATGGATACACTCTCCTCTCTCTATCCACTAAACACTTAATATAACGTGAGAGTGGAGCATTCGAAAAAGAGACATATATGCTCATAGACATGTTTTATGTAGTATTTCAAAGCCCTATTTTGAGTGGGAATAATCATAAATAATGTGCTTCCTAGTGATGCATGGAGGACTAGCATGAGCACCCAGTATTCGTAGCACTAGTGTAGACCAGTGTACGGGTATTGTAAAGGGTTTAAAGTCAAATGAGAAAGTACAACAAAAGTTAAGGACTAAGACTGAGTTGCCCAATGACTTCTCAGGGTAAGTTTCCAGCAAAGTGATTAAAACACAACAAAATTGCTTCTGAGACATCGTTGGGGAGGAGTCATAGCTCAGTGGCAGAGCACACGCTGTTATGCAAAAGGTTCCAGGTTCAATCTTTTGTCCTATTCAGTTTAAAATATCAGGTAGGATTGGATGACGAGCAAGAAATCTGCCAGAGACCCTGAAGACTCACTACAAGTTAGAACAGACAATATTGTAGACCATTGGCTTATCTTATGAGGCAGTTTCATATGTTCATCCTGCACCTATAACAGTAACTGCTGTTATGAGAGCCAAAGTAAGGACTACAGATTATATTTAGTTATAATAATTTATATAGCAATTAATATTGCTGTTTCTAAGCAGTGTACAATAGGATGCAAAAAGGATAGCAAAGGTACAGCTTAAAATCAGTTGTTAACCATAAAATTAGAAAATCTTACTTTAAACGCATGCTTAAATATAAAACGTCTTCACCAAGCACCAGAAGTTTAACAGGAAGGTGGTAGTTCAACAGCTGGGAAGAAGTGCCACAGAATTAGACCCACAATACTGAACACGTTTCTGGTGGATGTGTGCCATGCATTTTCAGTTATGAGGAACCACTAACAGTGACATGCCTGAAGCCCTCAGTTATTGGGTGGGGATATAAGATATCAAACATTTTTTAAAGTATCCTGGACCCAAGTTAAGGGCCTTGTAAATTAAGACAAGAACCTTGAATTTGGCCTGGCAAAATATGGGCAGCCAGTGCAAGCTTTTAAACACTGGAGTTATGTGCTGTCAGTAGTCTGTCCCCACCAACAATCTAGCTGCATCACTTTGCATCAGCTAGAATTTGCAGGCTGAAGGGTAGCCCCACATAGAGTGCATTACAATAATCGAGTCTTGACGGTTACCAGTGCATGAATCACTATGGCCAGGTATGCCTATTGAAGAATGTCTGTGGTTGATATAGCAGCCATAGCTTGTAAAAACCCTCAGTGGCTAGGAGTGCCATTGGAGCCTCCAGAAACAAAAATGGATCCAGGGTCACCCCCAAACAACAGACTGATTCCTTCTTTAATTAAGTGAAACTCCTATCTACACATCTCCCAACACCCCAATATATTAAGGCAGCAGCTCTGAGGTGAAACTATTAATTATGCCAAGCCAGGCCTGGGCCTGAGAAATCTTGGTTGGACCCTTTGTTGAGACCATATTTTTAGCCTGCCCTTCATGGTAGGATACAACAACTAAATTGAAGCATTACATCCATCAGCACAATAATATAAAATGAGAGCCGATAAACATACAGCTAAAGCAACCTGTTAAAGCTACAAAGCCATTACTTCCTACTGCCTGATATTGACAGCTAGCATCCTACAAATGCCTGAGTGAATAAACATGTTTACATCTCCATATTACTCAGCATGAAAAGAATAGTATTCTCTGTGTTTGCTAAAATGTCCCTCTCTTTTGCTAAGCAAGCTTTAGACACACACTTAGGACATTCTCTTTAAAAAAAAGTTATTTAAGTTTGGCTGTTTGGACACAAGGAAGGGCTGATTGTCATCAATGTGCAGGACCCATTTTATTATTTTGGCAAGAACAGGGACAGTTTTGTCCTTAACAGTCCATTAGATGAATACCAAAACATGTCACATGAAAAACTACTGATCTTTAACCCAGCAATCTATTTAACCAAGCCTAGAAAATGAATAGTGAATTAAGGAAGAGCAAAGGCCAGTTTACTGTCATTACAGATTACAGAATCTGGTAACAGCTGCAGCAAACTGAACTCGGGGAATTACAGGTGCTGTACAGTAAGTCAACGGAGCGTACAGAATACTTAACAAACCTGTGTATGGATGGAAAGATATACTGGAGTATATGTGCCCCATCCCTTCCAATTCATCCAAATATTTTTTTTCCTAGCAAATACAGCATTTTAAAAGCATAGATATGTTCCTGGCTGCTCCTAAAAATCTTTGTCTAGAGGCGTGAAGCCTCCCCCCCTCAAAATCAGGAAAAAATGGTTTCTTCCCCTGAATTTTTCTGTTCCCCCCCCCCAGGCCTTCATATCTCTAGATTTGTTACTCAGTCTAATATTGAGCAAAACTCCCAGTGCACCTTTCTGTTCTCTTGCATAGATGCCATTTCCTGTTTTCAGGCTTATACGAGAAGAGGAACTTTGATACTGGTACTGCCCATCATGTTACACTTAGCGTACTTTCATCTAGAGCGCTAGCTCCTGTTTTTAAGGGTCATCATTGGCTTTATTTATTTATTCATTTAATTTTTGTTCTCTGCCTTTCAACAGATTGCCAGGACAGGTTTTTTTGTTCTGTTTTTACCATTATAGAAAAAAATCAGTTTTCCAAAATATTCTGATAATCAGGCTGTATTGAATTATTTGAATACCAAAGTGTGGTTTCCTATCTGTTATGGAAGGACCCTAATACTTTGCCCATGAGTGTGTAAGACAAAGTTTTCATTTAGTAATGTTCATTTCAAAATATTAACATGGTATTTATAAAAACTCATGGTCATTGCTGTATCTTTTTTCCTTGCAGACTGCTGCACTTCTTGTTTAGTTAATACAAGCATTTATAGTCAGCTCCTAAATGTTAGTAAAACAAATATTGTAAAGATGAGTAACATTTTAAAATGATCAGTTGTGGGAATTAATGCTTATAGGAAACAAAATTCTTTCTTATGCTGCTGGTTGCATTGCATTGTCTCCCCACAGTCTTATTAGCTCATGCTAACTGAAATGCAAATTCTCCCAACTAATTGGACCTCACTGAATGTATATGTGCAGTACACAGTTATATGTGTGTAAGCTTTAAAAATATCCATAATTATCTTCCTGCTTAATAGCTGAAGTATAGAACAAAAATCTCTTTAAATAGTTTTAAATAAATATTTTATTGAACCTTAAGGACAGTACATGTTGCATGTATTAATGTGCAGAAACTGACAAAATAATTGAGGCAAAAATAAATAAAATTTAATATTTGTCTAAATATAATATTTAAAATATTGCAATAAGGAATATAATTAAATATATGCTCAGGAAATCAAACATTGTAATTGAATGAACTGAACTTTCTTGGGGGGGAAAGAATGCCACAGCCCCACAGAAGACTGATCTATCCAGTCATGTAGGCCTGCCTTTTATTGGACATCAGCACAACCATACAAATGAAAAATGTGGTGCTACAAGCAAACAATATGGACAGTGTTTTATTTCGCATTTCAAATATCGTAAAACATTTTTTCAAATATGGTAAAACAGAAGGGTAGTTTTTTAAGTTTTTCAAATGGCTAAGTAGAAAGGCAGCTTTGCTTAAAAAATTGCCTGTGGAACTTCACTCAAATTCTGGTGACAGTAGTAAATGCATTGTCCATGCTGTGAGTTTGCAACATTTGTGATTACGGGAGATGGAGAGAAAAAACAAAACTCGGTTGTCTGGTGAGTTTGTGAGTTAACAAGCAGGCACCTAGGCTTGTTGAGACAGTCTCTTTAAAAAATACAATCTGTCTGCACCAAGCGAAGTGAGATAATTAATTTCAAAGGGAAATATTAGCATCAGGGATTGAACTTTGAGAATATTATTTGAAAACAAACTAATGTGTCAGTTTTTGCAGGATTAAAAACCACTCAAATGTTACAAATTCCTATACAGAAAGCATTTCCATGTAAGAATTAGTGTGCAACTTATATGTGAATTGCATATTCGCTCACCTGATCATCCACGCATAGTTTTCAAAAAAGGAAGGAATTTGCAAATGTATGAAATGACCCTAAGGCAAAAGGTGCTGGAGTGTCATGCAGCGTGGTCTCGTGTTTTTTCTTGGAACTAAAGCACTGTTGAGTTTAGTGGAGCTTACTTCCCCTAACGTGTGCCTAAGACTGTCAGAGTTTTTGGTGTAATTTTTTTGTTACTATTGCATGGGTTGCTGTTACCCCTTCAGTGGTATTTTGCGTACCGTTCTGAAAAGACATCTAGTATGTGCTTCTTCACTTCTATTAGGAACTATTAATACTTCAATAGGAATGTGCCATTAAATGTACTTAGCAGTGAAGAAGGCTGCAATATTCTATTCTCTTAGTCTCCTCTGTATTATATTAGCAGTCATTTCCCTCCAGCCCTGTGTTTCTCTTGTATGCCATGATGTGGCCACTACATTTAGGCTTAATCTGGTGCCATGTTCTACAGCTGTTGAGATCCCCCCCGCATCTTTGTTAGGTAGAATTTTGGCTGCTGCCTGTGAAGACCAGATTTGGATGTATTAGCTAGTCAGCCTAATAACCCTGTACAGACTGTATTGATTTTCTAGGAGAGAGTTTATGAACTAAATAAACTTGGAGTTGGTGTCTTAATAAACTGCTTCTCTCAGACTGTCACATTTAGTTACAGTGCTGTGCAGTTTGTGTGTGGGGGGAGGCTAATTCTGTTACAGATTGTTCACAGCAGGGTCTCCAAATTAGCCCTTTGTTTTGTAATGCCACCTTGCTTGGGCTCGCTTTGAGCACATTTCTCAGTTTTACCCTAATGAGTTGCAACACTGATAATGTGGCTGATGATCTTTCATTGATTTCACTATCACTTGCTTGTCTGGTAATTGATCCGTTGCTGAGCCTCTAGTTAATTATATCGGCTTTGACATGGCCCAGTCCAGTGGGAATTTCAAGTCTTGCAGAATAACAGTTTTAATAAAAGAGTCTATTACTGCAGGTGCTTGCTGCTGCATGCCAGTTGATTTTGTGTGCGTGGGTTTTCCCCCCTCCTTCCTCTCTCCCTGGGAGTGGAGAGGACTGCAGGACAGGAGGGGGGGAGAGACAGAGTGCAAGAGATGCAGAGAGGAGCAGAGAGGAGGGAGCTGGCTATTGACATTGTCCTTAAGCCTCCCACAAATAACAGCCATTAGTGGGAAGGTCAGGAGCTGAGCAGGCAGCTTGACTAAGGCACTGAGTACCACTTCAGAAAGCAAGAGGCTAGCAAATTTTAGAGGGAGTTTAAGTGGGTAATAGCTAACTGTAAAGATACAGCCACTGTTGGCACAATTGACTCATAGGGGGTTCCCCCCCTCATTCCATGCAACAAGAATATTTTTATTGACCACAGGTGGACTTAATATATTTTAAGGCAACAGTCTGGGTTCTTGTTTTTGTTTCTCACATATTGAATTTGCAGCTTTTGAGACTTTTTTGTGCTTAATGGTGGTGAACTGGAGGGAAGTTTAACAGAAAAGCTTTCAGGAGGTGCAAGGATCTAAAAGGGAAGACACATTTGTGTCAACATAGCGTACGCTTTCTCATCTTTTCTCATTGCACACTAATGACACAAGGCTGCCATTGAAGCTTTCTTGTGATTCTTTTGTTTTGAGAAAGAGTAAGGTTTATTGTTGTTCTTCAGTTGAGGAAAAGCTGTGAGAGTGGTACATCTGTCCTCTAAATTTGTAGATTTTATTAGAAGATGAATGTTTCTTGCACTTTAAGTTGAGAAAAACTTTTCTTTTCTTTTAACCTGACTTGTTTTTATGAGAAGGCATGAATTTTGTTTTACATTTTTGAACTTAATAGTGTTTATGTAATCCATGTAGGTGTTCTCTCCCTCTCGCTCCTCCCTCCAGTTTTTCCTCATAGGAGAGCAAAGTACGTAACAGCACTGGGAAAATGCAAAGTGCATTGTTCTAAATAGGGCTTGATTTTTAAAAGTTGTGGATGGCAATGGCTCTTTTCTCTCCTGATGTGTGCTGTATGTTAACATTCTTAATACTGTGGTGATCCTAAAAGTTAAATGCTGTTCTTTGTGCTGGATAGAGTTTTTTTATTTCGTTCTTTCTTCAGTTTATTTCGCCCACTCCCTTTTGTGATTTGAAAACCTATTGTATATTCTTCATCCAAGAACTTTAAATTCAAAAAAACCACTATTTTTGATCTTTATGGAAAAGAGAGAAGATACTTTTTTTCCCCCCGACTTACACTCCTTGAGGCATTTAAGGCAATTAACAGGGGGAAACAAAGATGTGAGAGATGAAATGTGCATGCAATTTTTTTCTCGTTTTATTTTGAAAAGAAGCTGGAGATCGTCTTATTTTATTCCACCCCCTTCTTTTTTGGTAAGAGCTTTATTGATTTAAAATTTGGACTGGGACTATTGCAAAGTAGCTATGTACAATCAGTATCTTTATAAACAAAAACAAAAACAGCTGGCTAACTTTTGTGTGGTGTTGTGCATGCTATTGTCTAAAGAGTGAGCAATTGGTTATCCCTCTCTTCTCCTTTCCCTTCTCTGTTAGGAGGTTTACAGTCTGTGTTTAATAGGCAAGTGTCAGCAATTACATGCTGTTCTTGACAGCATTGTTGAAGAAAAACAGGGAAAGGGCCACAGCTTGTTCTTCTGAATTCACTCTGATCAGCATGTTACTTAGAGTATGCATGTGTAAGTTAAGCCAGTGAGGGGGCTAGTGCAGGGTGTCATTTGGTGCCTGGCAGTGGAACAGTGCAGTTGACTCTCTTTTGCTCTGCTATCCAATGACATCCAGTGGCTGAGAGTATGAAGCTGATGGTTGGGTCTCCTCAGTGCTGCATGCACACCTGACAGGCAGCTGTTAAACCAAGCAAAGGAGAGCTTGGGGAGTCACAGTGTATGCATAAATGATAGGGGTATCTGTGCAGAAGGTGCGAAAGAAGCTCTGACCCCCTCCCCAAAGCCCCCCTTCCCAAATGAAACACACAGTGCATCTAGCTTAACTACACTACACTTCTGCTACTGGCTGCCAAGAGGCTCAAAAATCCACCTTCACTTTTCAGTCAGAAGAGGCAGAAGTGGATGTGAGAGACAGAGACACTCAGAGCCACACAGAGCGAAAGAGGGCAAGAGACTTGACTTTAAGAGACTCCTGTGCTGACAACTCCATGCAGCTCGGAACAAGGACAGGAACGACCGAATCTGGTTTCATGGGGACATGGCAGAACGCTGACACTAACCTCTTATTCAGAATGTCCCAGCAGGTATGTTACTTTTACTTTTAATGTCACATGTTGAGGTGAATGTCTGTCTCTCTGTTGTTGGATTGTGTGTGTGTGTTTAATTTTGTATTTTACTTCCCCTCCATCTGCACTTTTGTTTAATTTTAATGCTGCACAGTTTCTGTAGTGCATACTTAAGAAGCTGGAATGTTCATGCTTACTTCACCACATCCCCGTGGGCTCCTTTAAAAAAAAAAAGAACAAAATAAGAAAAGCTTTTCAAATAAAAGTCCTTTTTTAATTAAAGTTTTCCTAACAGATCATTTACTCCATGTGAGATGTCTTGCCTTTTGTTTTCCTTTGTTTTCTTTTCCTTTTTCTCTTTCCTCCCTTTCTTTTTCTTCCCCTCCCTTTTTAAATAAAAAATAATCTTACTATCCCAGCAGAAAGTCCTTTCTTTCTTCCTCTCCCTGGAATATGTAAGACCTCATATCAAAATTGATACTAAACTTGGGGGGGGGGCTTAATTGAGTTCAGGTGGTAGAAAACAGCGTTATGCAGACCTAAGGAGAGCACGAGTGAGTTCAGTTGTGCTGGAATTGCTGCCAGTACAGAGCTGAGGGTCGTTAGATGAGAGTTTCAGTTGCTGCTCTCTCGTTCTCGCTCTCTCATGCTCACACACACACTGTTTCTGAGGAGCTGTGCCTTGGCGTCCTCCCCAGAGCAGTTCCTTCACCGGGGGCCGCGTTTAAGGCAGCCTGGTATGGTGATTCTGACGGGAAGGCTAAAATGTTACTGCAAGGCCAGTAACAACTAATAATTAATCACAGGGGCTGCTGGTGTCTCTGTACCATGCACTTGGTGATACACACCCAGCATGCTGTGGCTACTCTTTCACAACCTTTTGGCTGTTCTGTGTGAAACACACATGCACACACTTGAAGGGAAAAAGAAGCATTCAACTTGGACTGGACTCAGGCAGGGAAGGGAACTTTAAAACTAGAGACTTTTTTTAAAAAAATGCATATGTTGGAGTTGCCTCTTTTTTAAAAAAAATAAAAAGGACTTGCTTTTTGGAAAAGCTGCTTCATATTCTCTACTCCAAAAAGCCGAAGCAACAGAAACTTGTGACATAAGCTACAATGCTCAGTGAGCCCTTTTTCTTTTCAGGGCTAATTTTTTTTATGAATGAATTCCATTGACTCAAAAGTGCTGTCATTTATAGCGTAGTTGTGGCGGACAATATGTATCTTGCTCTTGGTAATGTAAAGAAAGGATCATTTGCTAGTAACTATTAGGAAAGAAATTCATTCTCTCTCTCCCCACACACACACACACCCCACACTCCACGCATGGATGTAATTTATAGTATACAACAGTTGTGTACAGAACAGAGTTAAAACAGCATAGCTTGCTACATAGGCTGCCTGCATTCAAATAAGGTACAGTATATTTAGATCTATCCTGTAGAGGGACCCTGATTACAACTGATACCAGCTTACTATTCAGAAATATAATCAACATAAGCCAAATCAGGAACTCCTTATATGTTGTTATTTATCCTTAAAAGTAAAAAGACTAGAGCCCGGTTTAAAAGAGCATTTCGGGTGTTCCCGTCTTGACACCAAGATATGCTTGACTATTCTACTGGACACACACTGTGTGTGTGTGTGATATTTGCTGCATGTAGGTGTTTTTGCATTCATTTTCCAGCAAGGGAATGACAGCCATCCTAAACTTACCTGCATTCTATTTTCAATACCCTCATATGTATTCAGGCCTAAGTGCTTGGATAAAGGCTTTGGTGACAAAAGAGTTAACTCAACTAGTGCCAGATAACGATCAATTGATAGATCACTGTTGAACCACATACATAGTGTTATATTGCTTTTGAGTGTTTACTTTTTCCAGAGTTAGACATTCATAATTTTTGGGAATACTAGAAAATGTTTTATTTTAGAATGTGTAGGGATGACAAAACTTAAGAGGAGGACATTTCCATGCAAGGAATTTGATAAAAATAGTTGCTGGGAAATGCAAGCCCATCCACAACTCCCTCGTTACTTCTTTATTGTTGTTAATTTTGCTAATGCATGAGGATCTTAAAATGGTTGGATTTCCCCCCTCATTACTGGACACATATGGTCGTGTTTATTTTCTGAGTCTGTGTTGGAAAAAGAATAATAATATGTGTAGTGTATGGCTAAATGTATGGCAGATGCTGTATCAGTGCGGATAACTCCACTGGAATATACACCCAGAGACACAGTAGCATTGTAAAGGTGGTAATGATGAACATATTTATTTTGAAAGTGTGCTTTACCTTCATGTCCACAGTGGTTATAATGCTGCTGTCTGCTTAAAACATTCCACCTGGATACACTTAGGAGTTTTGTATTTCTCCTCCTCCCCCCCCTCTTTTTTTTAAGAGGGTAAGTTAATTCCACTTGCCAAGGATAATAGTTTTAATAACTGACTTGCTAATTCTCTTCTAAGATATGTTTGTTTATGCAGCCTGCATGTAACAACAGTTGGCTAGAGCACCTGAAAACATGACTGATAGTTAAAAGTATAAGATTTTCCCTCGCTTTTGAAAGCTTTATGAGTGTGTGTCAGGTTAATTTCCCTCTCCCCTTATCTGTTTATTATGATTGTTTTAGGACTTCTGAAAATGTACCTATTTTGTCTATATTATTATTAATAACCACCATATGCTTCAAGGTAACTTTTGTCTCTTGTTCAAAAGTAGAAAAAGTGGAAGATGCTTGCTTATGTTACAAGCAGTTTTGCATAGGTTAAAGAAATGCTTACTGAGACATTTGAGCTATAGAATGAAATACATATTAAAAGGATTATTAGTACTTTGTAATAGAATATTTGCTTAGGTGGTAATTTTAACTTCGACTAGATTTGTGATATAATGACAGAAAGCCAATAGCTGCATGGAGAGTAGTTTAAAACCTTAGTTTATACTGTAAGTCTTTTCAAAGGATGCAATGGATAAAAACAATTGTTTAACTGCCACAGAAATTAAACAAGTTTTTGAATGCCATCTTTGCATCTCCATTTACACCATTTGCTTGTTGTGAGTTTTTATACATGTAAAATATATACATGTAAATAACCTTTGTTATAAGACAATTGTGCATGGTACGCAAAGGAGGGTTCAGCTTTAGAGGAGAAGAGTAACAAATGACATTCCCAATTATCTTTTCTTAAAAGTTTAAAATTTGGCTTTTTAACCTTATAGGTTCTACTTGTAAACCTTTAAAAAAAATAGCATGTTTGTCTATCCTTTTGAAAGGAGCCATCCCTGTTCTGTATGCAGAAATAATTGCTGATAACTTCAAATGTCATAAATCTCAACTTTTTAAGGAGAGTTCTTCTTTGAGTCACTTTGATCAGTGACAGGTCGAGAATGACCAGAAACCTTTGCCTTCTGTTCCTTACTAATCTGGTAGAGAGACCAGGGTAGAGTCCAGGGTGTGTACGCACATGCACATACACTCAGATTGACCTAGTCCAGTTTTCAAGAAGCTGCTTAAAGCTAGAAAAGAAGACCTGCTCTGATTGGTAAAATAAAAATAGAAGGCTTTTCTGATTTTTCTTGCTTTTGTACATGTTTTGTGCATTTGTCAGAACAAGAAAGGCCACTTTCCTTCTTCCAGTTTACCTTAAGGGCTATGATGCTCCAAAATACTTTTAAGCAATGAGTCCACAACAGCAACAAAGCGATAACCCACAGTGACACAAAATGCCAGAGATGAGCAAAAGCATACCTTTTTGTTCCTGTTTCAAATGCAAAGGAGGCTCTCTCTTGAAAGTATTTGTCTCCTTAGTCAGTATTATTAGGATTACGCATGCATCTGTGAACTATTATACAGTCATTTAAAATTCACCCAGTGATGTAACAAAATTAACACCATAATTTCATTGTGTAACTGTATCTTGTTAAAGGACAACTATCTGACATTCTCATACACTTGGCTTATTTAACTTACTGCAAATATTAGTAGTAGTGACAATTTTCCTATTGTGCATTTGATTCTCTCATTAGCACAATGTCTTAAGTTATCACAAGAGAAATCATTTCCTAGATAGGTGAGGAGCAAGCTGAGGAAACGAAAAATCAAATCAATGTACTTGCTTTAATATGGATGCATCTGTCCATCAGAGAAAATGAGGGGGATGGCAGTGTATTGGGGGAAAGTTTATAATGCTTTTCCCCCCCTCAAATAAAATCCTACCTGTTACAGGAAGAGAGTTCAGATTTAAAATATGAGAAGTATAGACATACAAAGTGTGTTAGAGATGGCTTGATTAAAGATCAAGTGCAAAGCATCTAATTGTGCTAGTGTGCTGCTATTTGATTGCCCCTTAGTGAAAAAGATGCACGTCATTTATTGAATAGGTAGTTAAAAAGAGATGTGGCTACATCCTAACTATGGATCACACACATTGAAGGTAAAAAAGTAGTTTAAGGTTTCTTTACCACATAAAAGGTGCCTTCTTTTGTTTTCCTCTAAGGAGCACATGAGTTTTATTTGTTTAATTGTAATACATTGCAATAAATGACAACTCATTATACATTTCATAAACAATTTGCTGTCAAGAGCCCTTTTGTAAATGTTATGTTATCAAGAAAAGCTCATAGCAAAGATGTGAGCATTGTCTTTTTAGTCTGAAGCAGCAGTTGGATTATTTGAAATTTATCTTCCTTCTGCAATGTTGAAAGTCATTTTGCTATGCTTATTCCTTTTGTTCAAAAGTATACGTAGCAATATGAACTGTTTCTGGTGGTTTGATTGTAAAATATAAATGCCATGTAGTTTATTCATAAAAAATGCTTGCTGGCTTTAGAAGTTTGTTCATGATTAAAAAGTTATAAGTAGTTTAGCAGAAGTTTTTGTATATTTCGTCTTTGAGACAAAAGCAATGTCTGATGCCATTTGAATTATTACCTGATGTATCAATATGCTTTGCAGCATGAATGTTAGGCAGTGGCTAAGCAAGTCAATTGTTGAACCCTTTCATACATTGCATCCCCCTCCTTCAAAATAACACATAAACAAAAATAACAATTTTCTTGTTTTAAAGCAATCCAGTTGCAATGTCATATCTCCAGAATTTTAGGTTTCTGTGTTGTGCTCTCTGAGAGAGCTGAACAGACTCCTACACTAATACATCATTTGAACAGAAGTCCCACTGCTTTCATTAGAGCTTACTTGCAAGCGATATGCTAGAAAAGTCGTCTCTACTAATAGATGTTTTTAGATATAATGTATCATTAAAATTTTCAGTTACACTCTTGCATTCATGCATATAAATGCGCATCCATAATGTACAGCATGTATACGACCATAGCTCTTTCTATGTGGTGTAAGTATAGACACTCCTATCCTAATGAATTACTTCAAAATAAGACCTACTGATTTCACTGAGATTTACCTGTAAGGAATGGGTTAGAAAAAGTTTGTCTAATACATGCAGATGTATGTCTGTATACCTATGCACCATATTTTTAATACATAATCATACACACACACCTTACATATTTTAATTAATGTGTTTTTGCATGGGTGTCTGTGAAATAGAGTGTTGAGAGGAAGTGTATCAGAGAGAGAGAGCACAGGACGACATTGTTTTATGTGTGTGATTTTTTCCTCTTAACTTCAAACCCACTTTTTATGTGGGCAATGTGAAATCACACAGACATATACTGTGTTGAATGGTGAATAAGAAAATCAATGTAGTAGTGAAAATGCAAAGTGTAGCTGCTAAGTTTAAAATGGTTAATTTTGCGTGCCTATGTGTCTAATTCAGATTAGCACAGTTAATTCACAGACGTATTCTGAGATACAACAACAGCATGGTATCCTGCTACAAGGATAGTTGGCCTTGACTCTTAACCGTAAGAGTCTTAAGAGTAAAGCATCTGAGATGCTGGAGCAAAAGTGAATTGGTCACAGCTGAGATTTCAGGGATTGTGGTGATAGTGAAGGAATCCACATCCACCAGGTCATTGTGACACTGTAAGCGATTGCAACGGAACACTCTGTTACCTGATACAGAGCTGGCGTCATAAGTGAGAAACAAAAAAGCTTTATTGAATTGTCTCCCATTCATCACTACTATTTAGTGTCTGTGACGAGACTTTCTTCATCTGTCTAATTTTCATTCTTATAGACAACTAGATTATCACAGCTTAGATTTTTACAAGTCGGGGCTTCAAATGTGCCCAAGAGTCTGTTGTTTGTTTTGGGGAGGAAAGAAAGGAGATAGATAGGAAAGTAAAATCTCAAAACTTGTTTTTTTCCTTCTTTACATTTGAATGTTAATGCCAAAGCAATATCCTGTCATTCAAAAGACAATTATTCTAGAATGCTTTTTACATTAGCCATTTTGCAAGTCCTGAGAGTTAGTTTGTGTACACTAAAGATTATATTAGCAAAAACTGTTCTACTAAAGCTCCTCAGTAGAAAGTGAGCTGCTAATTAATCACATTTTTTGAGGGCCTTAGGAATGACAGATCTTGTTCTAAACTATGCACAGAAAAATTCAGATTTGAATAAAAACTAAACATTCTAAAGGAGAATATTTCAAAATAAGGCTTTAATTAATGGGGAAAAAGTGTTTCTTCTAGTTCATTGTAGATCATATTGAACAGCTACTTCTCCACTCTCTTCTGCTGCTGCTGGCAGTGTGAGTTATAGTACATCTACTGTTGCTGATAGGGTACCACATATTTGAATGGGGATTGGCATACAGTATATCATATCCTATACTCTTATCATATAGTGAATATGCAGTGAAGAAAAACAGCAGCAGTGTTACTATATGCTTGTAGCAGCAGAAATAAATGATTGATAAAATGAATACAGTTGTTTTAATTTAAAAAGCAGACACTTAACATCATGAAAAGGTAAACTTGTTTCTTACTTGCATAAAAGCACCGCCACAAATAACCTCATTGCTTCTCTTATGTGCCACTGTCTACCTCTTTGTGTCTGAATAGTAGAATTTATGTGGATATTCATCTTGGGTGTTTTGGTTTGTGTAATACTATCTACTCATGATTGGTGTTCCAAGACATGACCAAGAAATGGATTAACTAAGAAATAGTTAATTTGATATATAGATTTTTGATTTGCATAATCAATATATCACTACTACTTATATCACACATCTTGGTGTGGTTTTGTGTGTGTCCTGTCTGAATCAGTGAACAGTGATTAATTTGGGGTATGTTGTGTAGGGCGGCTGGACTCAAATAGTCCTATAGTCCCCGCCCCTTAGGCTGCGCATCGCGCTGACGTCACAGGCGCGACGCGTGACATTGCCCCATTAACAGATGGGGGCAGCGTCTTCACCCCCACCTGCAATCATGCCCCGCTCGTCAGCTGCGCGGCAAGCGGAGCGTCATATGTATCGGTTTGAATTGAATATGATATTTTTAAAGACTATATCAGCTTTTTGGAAAATATAGCAAGATGACTTTTGTAAGCTGAATGACAGTGACAGTCATTTATTAATTTTCTCTCCCCCTTCCATCACCATTTTAAAATAAAACATAACTATTTTTATATGTTACACATTAGTGCATGCAAGTACACATGCATTGGGTGCCAAACCTAAACCTCGTTAAACTTATTTCATTGGGACATGCTTCCATGGAATGCTGTCCAGCTAAATGTAACCCAGCATAATGTTGCTTACTTTGCTGGGGAGTATTGTCCCATTTAACTCACTGGGCTTTACTTCTGGGTAAACCATACCAGAATATGGCTGAAATCCTAATGAAAATCAATGAAACTTAGGTACACTTGCCGCTTTCCCACATGATGCTTAAAAGTGCATTTTTTCCCTTTGGTCCTGCTTGTGCCACAAATGAACATTATTTATCTTTTACCTTGTATACAATATTAGCAAAGAATGAATTCTACGCAGTATAGGTTTAAAGAGAGCTGAAAAGCTTATTTTTTACATTGCACATTTCATCACTGGTAACAATGGAAGCTCTATCTTGAAATCTATCTTTTAACAAAAAAGTCATAAACAACTGGATCTGTGGCCAGGAGTTGATTTTCAAGAGTTTGGTTGCCCTTATGTTCCATGTATATTAAGTGTGAAACATGAGGTTGAGCCCTGCAGGAAGCAAAGAAAAACACCTTCTGTCTGTAAGATCAACTCATTTTTGTCCATTATGTTTTGTTTTCATATATCACATTTGGAGGCTTAAAAATATGCATTCCTTTCAAAAAAATTTTTTTTAAAGGAGTGAAAACATTCTGGTGCAACCTGATGTATCTCCTAAACAGCCACACACCTTAATTTTATTGTATTACAAATTATAACTGGTTTGGGTTTTCATTTATTTGAGTAATAACTTTTCCTGATACTAAGCGCTACACTCCATATTTTGCAATGTTGGCAATTTTAACACTGAGATTCTTTGGCACTCCTTAAACAGGATAGCATAGAGTGCTGTCCCTCACCAAATAAAACAAAAATAGGGGCTTCACATTTGCTTCATTATTACCTGAAGCCAGGTAGATGTCATGCAACTCTTGATTTTGTTTCATTTTCTCCAATCAGGTAAATGGCAAGAAAATTAAAGAACATTTGAAGTAGTGGATGAAATGACTATTTGGGTGCCCACCACTGAAAATCAATCTATATCTTTTAGTATTTGTAGGTTGCCCACGTTTAGGCGTTGACATGCAGCAAGTCCAGTGTTTTGCCTTGTGAATATGCCTGATAAAAGCATGATAAAACTGTGTGACCAGATGCCTTGGCTTATCGTGGTAGGGTGCTGAAAGGCTGCTCAATCCAATCTTTATGGTATGTAGGGAGGAACAGGGAATATTGTGCAACTGTTTTCCAAACTGCTGTTTTCTTTCTGATTTGGCCTGACCAGTAAGAATTTTAGCCAGAACACTAGACTTTCTGTGTTCGGTGACAATAAAATGAAGTGCAATTTTAAAACAACAATACTGGTGTAGAAAAAGCACATTAAAAAAACTGTTTCCATGCAAATAATTGCTAACACAGCACATATTGAATTGGACATCATTTAAGGTAGTGTGGCCTTTTTAAATCTAAAATTGAATTTGAATGCCCCAATACTAACTGCACTTACAAGCAAAATATTTTTGCTATAATACGCTTGGAGAGAAGTATAAAGTAATAGAAATTTTAAAAGTTTTGGAGTTGGATAAGGGTGTTTTGCATGGATTTGATACTGGGCATGCTGAATTCCATATTTATTGGTTTCAGTGTGAGAGTTAATCACGTGGTTAACAATCTCCTATTACAATCCAGGAGACTTCCAGCCCGTTTATATGCATATTTACTAAGAAGTGTTCTATGGGAGTTGCATCCTAGTAAATGTGCTTGAGTTTGAATCTCTGAAGGTAATTTTCATTTTAATTTGTTTGGATCGTGTTCTTAAGTTTTTTTTGTTTTATGTTTTGCGGAAATGTTGCAAGTTTGTCAACTTGTAAACTGAGGTTCGATCCAGACAAGACTGAGATGCTGCTAGTGGGTGGTTCTTCTGACCGGATGGTGGATGTCCAACCTGTCCTGGATGGGGTTGCATTCCCCCTGAAGGAGCAGGTTTGTAGCTTGGGGGTTCCCCTAGAATCATCTCTGTCACTTGAGGCTCAGGTAGCCTCAGTGGCACGGAGTGCCTTCTACCAACTTCGGTTGGTGGCCCAACTACGTCCCTATCTGGACAGGGATAACCTGGCTTCAGTTGTCCATGCTCTGGTAACCTCTAAATTACATTACTGCAATGCACTCTATGTGGGGCTGCCTTTGAAGATGGTTCGGAAACTGCAGCTTGTGCAAAATGCAGCGGCCAGATTGGTAACAGGGACCAGACGGTCCGAACATATAAAACCGATTCTGGCCCTCTTGCACTGGCTGCCTTTATGTTTCCGAGCTCAATTCAAGGTGGTGGTTTTGACCTATAAAGCCTTACACGGCTTGGGACCACAATACCTGATGAAACTCCTCTCCCAATACGAACCCACCCGTACACTACGTTCAAGATCAAAGTCCCTCCTCCGGGTGCCTACTCCAAGGGAAGCTCGGAATGGCAACAAGGGAGAGGGCCTTCTCAGTGGTGGCCCCCAAATTATGGAATGATCTTTATGACGAGGTGCCAGCACTGTTATCTTTTCGGCACCAGGTCAAGACTTTCCTCTTCTCCCAGGCATTTTATTATTATTTTATTATTATTATTTTATTTCATTTTTAAACCGCCCATAGCAAGTAGCTCTCTGGGCGGTGAACAAAACAAGATTAAAATACAATATTACAATAAAATTACAATAAAATCAGCAACAAGTTAAACGAAAAACATTAAATGAAACACATTGAACATTAAAATGCCTGAGAGTATAGCCAGGTCTTAACCTGGCGCCTAAAAGAAAGTACCGAAGGCGCCAGGCGTATCTCCTCAGGTAGGCTGTTCCACAGTTCGGGGGCCACCACAGAAAAGGCCCTAGATCTAATAACAATCCTCCGGGCATCCTGATGAGTTGGTACCCGGAGGAGGGCCTTGGATACTGAACGAAGTGAACGGGTAGGTTCATATCGGGAGAGGCGTTCCACAAGGTATTGTGGTCCCACACCGTATAAGGCTTTATAGGTCAAAACCAGCACCTTGAATCTGGCTCGGAAACAAATAGGCAGCCAGTGCAGGCGGGCCAGGACAGGTGTTATATGCGCAGACCAGCGGGTCCTCGTCAACAACCTGGCTGCCGCATTTTGCACTAGCTGAAGTTTCTGAACGGTCTTCAAGGGCAGCCCTACGTAGAGCGCATTACAGTAGTCCAGTCTAGAGGTTACTAGAGCGTGAACAACTGAGGCGAGATCGTCACTGTCCAGATAGGGGCATAGTTGGGCTACTAAGCGAAGATGGTAAAACGCATTCCGTGCCACCGAGGCCACTTGAGCCTCAAGCGACAAGGAAGGGTCAAAAAGGACCCCCAAACTACGACCCTGTTCCTTCAAGGGGAGTGTAACCCCATCTAGAACAGGATGAACATCCACCATCTGGGCAGGTAAAGAGCTCACCAACAGTGTCTCAGTCTTGTCTGGATTAAGTTTCAGTTTATTAGCTCTCATCCAGTCCATTATCGCGGTCAGGCAACGGTTCAGCACATCAACAGCCTCACCTGAAGAAGGTGAAAAGGAGAAGTAGAGTTGCGTGTCATCAGCGTATTGATGGCAACGCACTCCAAAACTCCTGATGACCGCACCCAGAGGCTGCATGTAGATGTTAAAGAGCATGGGGGACAAGACCGACCCCTGAGGGACTCCACAATGGAGAGTCCAGGGTGTCGAGCAGGGTTCCCCAAGCACTACCTTCTGGCGACGATCCGCTAAGTAGGAGCAGAGCCACTGCCAAGCAGTGCCCCCAACTCCCAACTCCGCGAGCCTCCCCAGAAGGATACCATGGTCGATGGTATCAAACGCCGCTGAGAGATCAAGGAGAATCAACAGAGTCACACTCCCCCTGTCCCTCTCCCGACAAAGGTCATCATACAGGGCGACCAAGGCTGTTTCAGTGCCAAAACCAGGCCTAAAACCGGATTGAAACAGATCCAGATAAACATTTTAGCATGTTTTTTATATTGTTTTAAATTTTTAAATTGTGTTTTAAATTGTTTTTTAAAAGATGTATTTTAAATTGTATTTCTTTTTAGTTACTGTAAACCGCCCAGAGAGCTTCGGCTATGGGGCGGTATACAAGTATAATAAATAAATAACTTCATTAAGATAGCTTTAGTGGCTATTTGTTCCCAAGACAATAGATCCTAAGACCTATATTTGCCAAGAACATCTGAACTAGTTGTCCGGAGGGGTGGGGGTGGGGCAATATTACACACTACGTGTGGAAAAAATTACTTCTAGCTGACTTTATGCAATAACGAAAATAATATTAAATTGAGAAACTTAGTTAGAATGGATATAATTATATTTTTTGCATTCAAAGCAAACAATTCTGTTTTTGAAATATGTATATAAATATTTGCAAATGCAAACAGGCACAGATATGGGAAAACCTTGTTGATACTCCCACCCTGGCTGGATACCCTACAGCACTTGACATTGCCAACATGCCTCCTGCAGCTGGTGGCATATGACTGTCGTTTTGCATGCAGGATATATGGAGAGATTTTACACAATGGAGACATTCATGAAAGCATTCCTCATCTGGGACTTTTGCAAACCCTCATTTTATTGACCCTGTCAGGATTTAAACTGGTATGCTGTCAGGATTTAAACTGGTATGCTGTCAGATTACATGTTGCTTTAGCTATATTAGCCCCCCCTTTTTAATTAGAAATCACTAAGAAATTTGTGGGGGGGCTGGCAGAGAGGAAACATGGAAGATTAAATAGCTTCATCACTCAGGTTCAGCATTTTACACTTACAGAGATTTACATTGCACTTTCTGCATGAGGAATGAACCTCTGCTACTTGGATGTGGCAATATTGAATCATACATATTTGTAACATGGAGAAACAGGAACTGAGGGTGTAATCCTGATCTGTTCCAATAAATGACAAAATACCTGTTTTGTTTCAATATATTTCGGATGGTGCTCACAGCTCTTCTGCTGATTTGTAGGTGCAAACTAGCCAGAGTTGACTATTGTTAAATTAAATTTATTTCACTGTAAAAATGAAGACATAACTACATGGTGCAAGAGACAGGGAGCTGCTTTTAGGTAAACCACAACAGATGATGGCATGTCATTATAGCGCCATGACTGTTACTTAAGTAAGACAGGGACAGGCCAAAGCACAATGTGGTGTCTGAACCAGGGTAGTGTTCATCTGCCTGTTTGTTACAAGGAGGAGGGTGAAAAAACACATGGAGTGGCAGCAGCTCTGTGTCTGTTTTATCATACAGATGAGTGCTTAAGCACACACTTAAGTCTTTCCTGTTGAAATTGCCCAAGTTATGCTTCAAGCCTGAAAATGCTCACAGTTGGTCAGTGAGTCCCACTGAGATCAGCTGCAGTTACATATAGAAAAGGCTGCAGTCACTGTTCAGAGTACTAATTGTACAATGTAAGGTTCTATTCACCTGCGGTGATGCTTAAAAAGAATGTGCAAAAGTTATCTCCAAATTATATCTGCTTTATTTTAATTTTGTAACAAACTACATTATGCTCTTTTTTATACAAAAGATGCATTCTATGCTATTTTAATCTAATCAAACAAGCAAACAAATCCAAACTCAAATTGTACACAGAAATCCACACATTATTATTATTTCCATTTATAGACCGCTTACTATCTAAAAGATCTCAAAGCGATTTACAGTAGAATACACAAGGTGCAATAAAAAAATGAAATTAATTTACAAGGCAAAATATATGAACAATATCCGTATACATAAACACAGTGTACATAAACACATGAGCACTGAGAGCTGTTTATTGATAAAATGAGTTCTCCAGGATCTTGGTTTCATACAAAAAGGCAGCTCTGCAAACATATCTTTTTCTTTGTGAGTACTTTATGTTCTTAATAAATCAATCTGATTTACCAACTGTTCATTAATGGTTTGTATTTGGTCCAGAGAGTGTGTGCTAAGTAATCCATGAAGAGCTTAGGATAGAATACACTAAAATGGAAAATGTTATGTTATTTCCAGATTTGTGATGTAACTGGACTACAATATCATCATTCCAGCCCACCATTAAAAATCCATTCAGTGCATATACACCAGATAACTGACCTTATCCAAGGTACAGCAGATCACACAAATGTCACCTATGCAAACCTCGCTGAAAAGAGAGCTACGCAAGGGCATACCTATGTTGTTGATGGGGCTTTCATACACATTCTCAATGAGTTGTGCTCCTGTTAAAGAGCCCTTCAAACACGCATCTGCGTTTACAGTGGAATGCTCCTATTTGCTGTGCTAGCATTCTTGCTGTGGCAGTATTAATTTTGAACCGAACAAAGCTACTAGAAAAAGATCTAACCATGTCTGATGCGCTAATGTATTTTTTAAAAAGGTGTATGTCGGCCATAGACATAAGATTTTTTAAAAGTAGATACCTTGCAAAGTATTCAGAAATATTTTATGAAATACTTTTATTTGACTGGGGAAGCTAAAATATCAGCACAATGCAACACAAATCTATGTAGGTTTACTTTAAAGCAAGACCCACTGTATTTAGTGGAGCTTGCTCTTCAGTAAGTATGCACTGAACTGCAGTTTTAGAAAAGTTTACAGAGTGGGGCTGAAATCCTATACACACATACCTGAGAGTAAAATCCAACTCAGTGGAAATTACTTCTGAACAAACAAGTGTAGATTCCAGCTGTTGGAGATTTTTGTTTGACAGACAGAGTGCAGTGATATGGATGGAGTTCCCAAACCCTGCTTTGCTAGAGAACCCAGCTGTATTTGACTCCAAAACATTGTTGTGAAGAAATAATTGAGATGGGAGGGTGACATTGAGGGCTTGTATCAATTCCTACCTTATTGTTGTGATGGATTGCACTTTTTTGTAGTTCTCTACCAAGAATGCTCCTCTAAAACTGCAATCCTGCAAGGCAGCATACAAATAAAATTATGAATGAACAAATCCTGTGTCTTTATACCTGGGAGTAAGTCCCATTGAACTCAGTGGGAATTGCATCTGAGTAGATATGTGTCTGGTGGCACTATAAAAGAGATTATAGAGTCCTATTGGGCCTGTTTCCACAAGAGCATATAACACTGGCCTCAGACATTTGCACTGGCTGCCAGTTACCCAGCTCAATTTAAGGTTGACTTATAAAGCCTTATACAGCTTGGGACCCAGTTACATGAGAGAATGTGTCTCTCTATATATCAGTGGGCCGGGCCTTAAGATCTTCTGAAGAGGCCCTCCTGGTTGTGCCAACTGTGAGGGAAATTCAAAGAGCTATAGCTCACCAGCAGGCCTTGGAGATTTGGTAGACACCAACTGAAACTTGCTCTCTTTTTTTTTTACTTTTTGCCAGGCCTGATATAAGCTGTATCTAGAGTTCAGCCCAACCTACCTCATAGGGTTGTTGTGAGAATAATTGTTGGAGGGGAGAATCATGTATGTATGCCATAGGGCTGTGCATGACCCCCCCAACCCAATTTGTGGCTTTGATATGGTCTGGGCATATTTGTACCTGTCCCAGCCCAATCCGGATATTACAAATATACAGAAATCCCATTAACTTGCATTGTAAAACAGAAATGGCTATAATTTCCTTGTTTTTTGACATAGGGACATGGAATTTAGGGACTTGGTAGTCTCTATAGAAGGGATTCAACCCTGCCAAGTTTTAGCTGGGTAGCTCCCAGAGCATTCACACTAGCCACCTTTAAAGTTTGCTTTTTCCTTCTGTGTGTGTGTTTCAATAAAACCATATGGGGCTGGTGGAATTTATATGGTTGCTTTCAGTGCCCAAGATTTATTCTTGATGGGGAGTGGTGGGGGTCCTGCAAGCTTGGGGGTGTGGGGTGACTGTACCACATCAAAGCATCCTTTCAAAGGAGAACAAACACACAGGTTCTCTTGATTTTTGTGTGGGTGGAGAGATAGAACCTCTTTATTTGGGGTTGGATGATGGAGAGAGGGAGATCAAGCACCCCCTCAAGTGATTGCTTGCCTACACATTCCAACGCTTCCCTCATTGCTGCCCTCCTCCCTGGCTTCAATGGATAGGAAAGAGTAACCCTGTGCTCCTCTGTCCAAATGAGTAGTTGCACACGCCACTCACCTTCATGCTGGCACTCTGAAGCTCTCCCTGTGGCTCAAGAAGACAGAGGCTTACTCAAGAGGAGGAGTGGTGGCGGCAGCGGCACAAGGTCATGATGGCCGCCAGAGCCTTTTCCCAGTGCTGAGTCTCCAGCTCCTCCTTCTCCAGTAAACACTGAGTAAGGGAAGGAGGAGACTCAGTGCCATGGCTAGAAAAGGAATGAGTGAGTGGGTGAGACAGACATTAAAGGCAGCAAGAGTTGTCAGTAAAATGCAGTATCTCCCTACCCCCCCGTGTGTGTGTGTGTGTGATGTGTGTGTGTGTGTGTTTGTGTGTGTGTGCTGCAGTCAACCAAACAGAGATGTCAACACATGAGCACTTGCTTTTCAAAACTCCGAATAAGTTTGATTTGTTAATGAATATCCAGAAATCCATTTTCTGCCCCATACGAGCCAGCGACTGACTCAGCCCGATCTGTTTCATCACAGATCAGTGCCAAAGAAGCCCAATTCGGTCCGTTCTTCGGACTTCAAATATGGAGCACAGCCCTAGTAAGCCACCTTAAGCTCCCTGGAGGGATATAAATTGTAATAAATCAATTATAAATAAGTAATAAACACAGAGTTTTGATAATTGATTTTAATATTTGAATTGTTGATTGTGTGTGTTTGGATATTTTTATTTTTGCAACCTTCTCTGGGGTTTATGGATGAAGGGTGGGATATATGTTTTTTAAAAATATAATATATAATAAGCACCATTTGGAGGATGGCAACAAGGCAGCTGCACTCTGCAAGTAACTTTCTCACATTACCATTTGAAAGATAGCAATTGGGCAGCCAATCATTATAGCTTCTTCCTGTGCTATGACAGTAATGTTAGGAGCCTCAACATGCAATTATTCCCTAGTCTAGCATGTCTTCCTGAAAGCCATGGGTACTACTGCATGGAACAGGATTCAACACAATACTTATGCTAGCACAACAGGATTTCTATTTCCATCCCTCTCCTCCCACTGCGGTGTTCCCTTATCTGCTCTGGAGGGCTGGGGCAAATCCCAGAACTGGGTCGCATATGGGACTCCTGGCACAGTGATCAAGAAGAGGAGGAGGAGAAGAAAGAATAATGGGATCCTGGGAAGGGTCCCAGTGGACTGCAGAGGGAGGAGCTGAAACAGAAGGCTTCAGTGGTTTAGACAGTGATAGCTCCCCTTCCTTAGTTCTAGTTACAATGGAAGAAGCACTGCCTGACAGTCAGCAGGTCTTTGTCCTGCCTCTCAGCTCTGCCCTGTTACCTGAGCCGCCAGTCATGTCTCCTCCCAAGGAGGAGGAATTGGAGGCTCAACCAGAGGTGGTGTTAGAAGAGGATCTGGATGAAGTGCCACTGCCGTCGCCAAGGATGTGCTGGCAGGTGCGCATGTGCTCATAGATAGCGTCAGCTTTTCAACCTGTTCATAGAAATGCTCACTTGCTCATGCAATCATGTTCAGAGAAACCTTCCCCACACAAATAGAAAACTCACCCCGAGCCTACTTGTCTCAAGGGGCAATATCTTAGCTTGAGTAATAATGCTTAATTACGCCTGCGTAGAGATGCAGAGTGCTGTATAATCTGTCAGCTGATCTATGAAACACTCTAAGCTGACATTCCACATTAAACATAATTGAGAAAAACAAACCAGTGAGTCTGAGTCCGAGTCTGAATCCAACAGGGTTGGCCAGGACTAAAACACATTTAGGGGGCATGTGGGGAGACAAAGGAGGAGAAAGTTCTGTTGCTCAAGAAGAAATCCTTGTGCTGACAGAACATTCACTTTAGCACTACATTGAATACAACCATGGTCCTATGCCTTCTCCTGCATGGCCAGGGTTTTTGATCTTACTCTCACAGCATGGGAAGCAGCCATGGTATAGCAGCATCCATGCTCCAAAGGTAACACAAAAATCCCTTAATTAGTCTTTTTTTGGATGCCATTGTTGTGTAAAGTCACCAGTAAAGCCAAGTGTTGTGGACTAGCATCTTCTGTGGCATTGAAAAGATATTGGGGTGCACTGCTCATATTGTATACTGCAACTGGTTGAGGAAGCCAATTGCCTTTGGTCATCCTTGGATGGCAAAAAGATGATATCCAAAGACCAATTAATTTTTTTCACTTTGTCATATTATTTGCCAACTCTGTTTAGAATATGCATGTCTTATAAGCCTTCCAAAACAAAATAGCCAGATACGGACTGATGAATACATGCCCCAAATTGTTAACTGTAGAATGATGCTGGTCCTTTGAAATCGGAGCGTTATTCATTCTATGTTAGGCTGCCGTTTTGCCTTAGGAAGGTCCACAGTAGAAAAATAACAAGTTTAGTGTTTAATATGAATTTTAATTTTTTTTAACATGAAATGTACAAAAATACATGCTAATGTAATAGAATACAGAGATGGATATTTAGCTATTGTGAAGTATCTTCAGCTATATTTGAAATTATTTCAGTTTATTCTCATTCTTTCAAGCCATCCTCATTGCAAAGCTTAGAAGCGTTTAGATATTATTTAGGTATTCAAGTTTGATCCTAACAAATGCATTTTTGTAAATTTGCAAATTGTGAAAACAAATGATATACAATGTTACATTAGGGAAGGGGTAGATGTGGCATGGGTAGATGCCAGCTGGAATCTGATATATGTATGTGCTCTCTTCTGTGGCATCATTTTATTGATGAGATGGGAATGTTGCTAAACAGAAGCTACAGCTGTTTTGTTAAATAAGAATCCATACAAATTCCAGCTGTGAAGCTATGGATTAACAAAGAAGACAAAATTTCATTTGGCATATCTGCAAGTTTTATTGACATACCTATTCACTTGGCAGTGATACCTGGCAAGACCATGTAACCAATTTTGTCCCAATCATAAATATGTCTTGAAAATAAGCCTTGCTAATTTCAGTGGAATTTGCTCCAAGGTCCAGTTCAGACATGCAAACCTTGCTTGTTTTTTTCATGCTTTCTTGCATGCATAAGGAGACAGTCACAGTGAATCCTATGATTGCAGCAGTTAAGAACTGCTGTTAAGCAGTTAAGATCAGAAATTGCTGCCAGCTTTATGTAATGTAAATGTACTGCCTTCACCCTATGAATAGGGTTTCATGACTGGCCCAAAGTCACCCAGTGAGTTTCATGGCTTTATCTATTCCTCAGTTAACACTTAACATTTATTCCCAATGAAAAAAATAGGGGATCTTGCATGTCTGAAGTAAGCGGCCTTTGTGCATAAAATGTGGTAATTCATGCATATCTTTGAAAAATCCTGTGATCACCTGCACTGCTGCTTATGAGTCTTAAACAGCTTTCACATAGAAGCAACTTTTTAATGACTCATCAGCAACTTCCTAAAAACCATGAACATTTTATATACTAGAGTTCTTAGACACGTCTTTAGATCTCTAATGCTTTCCAGAAGAACTTGCAATGAAGTCACAGTGAGCAGAGGTTTGGGTTGGGGAGTGGAGCACTGAAGATGAAGCATTGAGGATTAAGCAAAACCTTTTGTCTGCAGTGAACAGCCATAATTTAGGGCCAGTTCCTATAACCATTTTGGGTTATTGGTGGGAGCTTCTGCATGTACTAACTTCTCTTTCTGTATAGGTTTATGGCACACATTGAACTGAGTGCATTAACAACGTAACAGTGCCTATGCCATCAGCCTGCACATAGCCATTCCTGTACGGAGCATTGGCAGCTGATTAGGGCAAAAGGTATTTTCTATAGTCAAACAAGAGTGGCTGGAAGAAATTGTTAGGTTCTCATTGGGACACAGGTTAGCTTCTTTTTGTTTGTTGGCAAAACGTGGAAAAAACCAAGCTAGAGAAAAGACCAGAGATTAACAATCTGTTTTACAGCCTAGTCAAGTATTTCAAATCAAGTGACTGGTGCTGCTTGTAACGAAGCATCCACAAAGTGTGTCAGGATGATGCTGGTATGCCTTTTTTAAAAAAAAGTTCAGTGTCAACACAGCTGCAACTTACCACTTTTTGAAACCTTTCACCTGGGAGTTAGATAAAATATTTTGAATTTGGGCAAGGGGATGGGAGGAAGCACAGGGGAAGTACTGGACAAAATGCTATTAATTCTTGCAAAATAACATTTGTATGCTTTGCCTGGCTAGATAAATCTATAGTGTGTGTGTGTTTTCCCCCCTCCACCTCTCCTCATTTCATGTGCCGGGCTGTTTTTTTCATTATTGGTTCCTTGTCTGCTATGTTTATCTTTTCTGAAAATGCTGAAATGTAAGCTATTGCAGCTCTGGGTGGGTGGCATAGATTTTCACAGTGCCTTCTAAAAAGAAACAGAATGAGCATTTTATTTAGACTGTAGAAGCCACTAAAAGAACTTAATGCAGCTGAATAAAAGTGAAAAGCATTTTTTAAAAACCTCACTTCCCATTCTAAATACCCTTGGGGCTTTTGAGTTGGATCTTTCCAGGTTGACACATTTTACACAGGATGTAATGACAGTGGTGCTCAGCACATCCTTAATGTTCCACAGAACCCTCTTCACTTTTTTATGAACTCCAAAAGTGTGCTCATCCTTAACAAAATGTCAAGTTGAAACATGTCACTTTGCTGTTGCTTGCTTGCTTTTAATCAAAAGACTTATCTTATGGTCTGTTTTACTGTAGGCAGTGTAAAAGAAGCTTCCCAGTAGTGCTTCTTACCCATTACTGCTGTCGTCCCAAGTTCTTGTCCCTAGTTAGCCCCAACAGTGGAAAAAGAGCAATAGGTTCAAGAAGGAGGATGTTGAAGCTGCAGTTAGGCAGGTGCCACACAGAGTAGACGTGCCCCAAACAAAGGTTATTTGAATGCTTTTTGGAAATGTGGAGTACTTAATTTTACAGGTGCACACTGCTACTGGTAAACAACTCAGATTTGCCCAGTCCTTTGGCTGTGTACTACTTGATTGACAAGGCTATCTGTAGTGCAAGACTACATTATAAACCATTACTTTTGCATATGGATATTTCTTAAAACCAAAGCACACAATTCATTTAGTTGTGCATCCAGCAATCAAAGCCTAATCTCAACCTTTAGTCCTAATTCTGAAGTCCTGTCATTTGAAATATGAGGGTTGCAAACATCATCTTCAAGAGTGTGCCTCTTCAGTATAGTGAATTAGAGGCTTGCTTTTTTGAGGTGATAAAATGACCCTTCAACCTCACCAGGCCATTTGTCAGTTAATAACTCTCTCCTAACAATGCCATGCAAATCACAGGTGGATGTTGGCTGAGCAGCCCGCACATCAAAGGTCACCTTAAAGCCTTTAGTTTGATGACAGTGTGCCTTGTTTCTCAGTGATCCCTTGGGAATTCTAGCTAAGTGGTTGATTATAAATTATTTTCATAACATATAGCTTGACTTAAATATATTTAAAATGCCACCCCAAAGCCCTTTCTTTTATGTCTTCAAGCTGTGATTATAATAGAGATGTGTGTTTGTGCTTACAGTGTGTGTTTGGTAGTCTGCTGGTAAAATTTCTGGAAATTATGAAGCCATAGGTGGAAACGGGATTTTCAAGTGTTCCTCCCAAGCAAAATTGGGAATTTTGAGGGAAATTGAAAAATCTGCAATACTTATTTTTTTAAAACCCTTTACAGATTGAAAGTCATTTTGTTACTTTAGGAACATAAAATGCATTATGTATAACATGGCTTGCCCATAAAATTATCATGTTTGGTATACTAAAAGTACAGCTTATTCAGATAACAAATTGAAATTACTTTTTAAAACTTTTGTTACAAATTGAGCTATACGCTGCTGAATTGTAAGTAACATAGCATCTCTTTGGTTTTCCCAGTTTGGGAGGAACAACAAAAACAGAAGATGGCATCAACATTATATTTATCTACTTATTTATTGATTAAATTTGTATCCTACCCTTCCTCCCAAATGAAACCAGGGTGGCAAACACACAAGAAATAAAACATATTTAAAAATGTAAAACAAATAAAATTACTATGTGTTATGAAAATTTTGTCTCCTCCAGTTGCCTGCAGTGACAAGCAGACATAAAGCACTCATTTCCATAGAAAGAGCTGAGAAAAAGTGGGCAAGGGAACCAAGATTCAGTGACTGTTACATAAAATTTAATCAGTCTCATTTTCTCTGTCACTTTGTTGCTCTGTACTTTTCCCCACTCCCAGTCCTTTGAGGCCTAGTCAGGAGGACAGAACCAGATCCACCAATTGTGCCAACAAGAAGAAGCCCACAAGCAAAGAAGGCACTGAATCTTTCTGCTCTTGTGTCACAATGGCATAGTGCCTCCTACAGGCAGAAATGCATCTTGTTCTTGCATTTGAGAGTTGTATACTCAGTGTACAACTCAGGACTTGCTTGTCCTCAGTGTACAGGTATTGTAATGATCTGATACTGTACACAGTATTACTTAAAAGTCTTCCCACTATTTGGTTTTTGAAATAGTTTTGAGGGAAGTAAACATGTGAAACACCTTGTCTTTAAATTTTTGTTCCTCATTCTAAAAGAAAACATTTCATAATCCAAAAATTTTCATTTTTTGCAATTCTTCCATTTTTTCAGAAAAAGAAAACAACAACAAAAAGATTTTGGGGGAAATCAGACCCCCCCAACTTTCCCCCTGAATTTTTCTGGTCCCCCCCCAGGCCTTCGCCTCTCTACAAAGATGATCAGAGTTTGTGTCCCTATTTTGTGCACTCTTGTTCTGTAGTTTAAAGACTGAAATTACTTGCATTTTACAGTCCTTTCTGACTTCTCACCCTCATTGAAACTGGTGTAATGTGAGAGAGCTAATTTAGGAGTGCTTGACACAAGAAAGTTATGCATCTCTTTGTTGCCCCTGGGTAATAGAAACACACCTTCCATATTAAAAAGATATGTTTAAAAGTAGATAGAGAATTCTAACAGTGCTAGTATAAATTCTGCTGAAGAGCTGTATACTTCCATGCACCCAGAGATGCAGAAAGTGTAATTTGAATGACTCATCTGTTTTCATTCAGTTTTATTTTTCCATGTATTCCACATTTTTGGCCATGTAACTATTTAATGTAACATTTAATGGAACTTCACAAGGTCAGCCTTGGCTCTGTAGCATGTGTGTCCCAGGTACTCCATGGTTGTTTTAGACAGAAGCAACTTTTCCTGAAGCAGCCTTGCTTGTGTGATTAAAAGCTTAGGATGAGGTTGTTGTTTTTAAAAAGCACAAAACATTTATGTATTCAGAAAGAATTAAGTCTAGGTACTAGAGCTGAGGTATAATGTCAGCTAGCCTGGAAACCTTCACTTGGGAAACTCTCCATTTGAGCATATTAAAAGGGAGTAAAGGAGTCACTTGTCCCATTACTGCACAACATACATGGACATGCATATACAAACATGCACACCCACACAACTTTCCAGTTTTTCCATCTGTTCTTGTTTTTATTGGACAGGAGGAATGTTGTTTGTGTGTATGTGTACATGGTGTATATACAGTATGATAATATAATTTTCCCAGTTTCATAATCTTAATATTCAGTTCTCACTTTCCACTGCACTGAACAGAAGCTGCAGCTATTTTATTACTTTGATTTACCTTTTTCTTAAGTTAATGGGAAATCTGATTTTTAAAAAATCTTCTCCTACCCTTTCCCACATGTACTGAGATTTCACGTTTGGCATCTTTTGCTGAGTGTGAGAGCATTAAAGCAAAAATAAAATTTCTAATTAATACAGGTTTCCCAATTAAGAAAGTAAGGAAAGATAAAAACATTTGTGCTCCATGGCTATTATGTTTGTATTGTTTTTAATGTGTTGTAAACTGCTTTGATGTTTTTAATGAAATAGAAGTATACAAATATTTTTATAAATAAAATAAATTGCATGCATTTGTTCATGCAATAAAATTAATTATTTATTCACATGCTCACACACAACACATAAATGCATTCAGCAAATATAGATGTAAAGGGTCATCTTTTTTCAAATCCAACCCTGAAGGGGCAATGGAACTTATAGGCAAAGTTCTGTCCCCTTTGGCTTGCTCCGTGGTGGAGTGTTGGCTTGTATTATGCAGTCAACTTCATGCCCCGTATTATGTCTGTCTTGTGCAAAATATCCAATTCTCAGACTGCTGTACTACTTGGTATGTCTTGGGCTACATGTGTGCTGGGTTTCAGCATTCTGGGTGGCCTGGAACTACCTCAGCTCCTTTTGAGTCTCCAGTTTCGAGGGGTTAATGTACAACATTCGATATTCATATATATTTGGTAATTGGTGCATTGGGCTATGCATGTTCAATGTTTCAGGGCTCTAGGCCATCAGAAACAATTTACAATTAACAATTTTAATGCTACTGTAAGCTAGAGAATAGGTGAACCCCACACTGATTTCATATATATGACATCACTAACTCTGTTGGTTTGGGCTTCACCCATTCTCACAGTTGGGTATCTTGCTGTTTTTTAAACCCTGTGCTTATTTAGATTCAATCAGCCTGACACTCATAATACCTTTACCACTTTAAAGTACTATATAAATGCTAAGTATTATTAAATATTTGCCAGCCCTGCAAACACTAGATTTCTTTTTAATAGAGGCAAATTCCTCTTTAATTAGGGCAGTGCAATCTAATACAAGAAGAGGGAAAGGGATTGGAAGTTAACTTGACCTCTCAGCAGCCTGAACGAGCTAATTCTATTGATCTCTAAGGCACCCTTCCCCCTGCATAACACCTACAAACACCATAATACAACAACCTTCATAAAAAAGAAGTCTTAAGATAAAACATAAGCATTTTGATTGTATATGTGTTCAGCAATCAGTCTCCACTTGGCTGTTTGCAACTTGCATTTCTTAATCTTTTTCTTTCCCTTTTTGCCACTCAGCTGTCACTTGTGCAGTGAAACAACTGAGGCGAGGGGGGGGGAAGAAGGGAAGAAGAGAGAGAAGGAAGAAGCCCTGTTAAAATCGTGTCACGTAGCACTAATTCATCTGCTCTCATTAGAGTGAGCGAGGGACAGCAGTGATGGCCAAGAGCTGCACTCCACACATGACACACGAACAGTTTGGGGAATAGAAAATTGCTTTCTCAGGAAGCCCAGCCAATTAAGGACTTGACCATATTGAATGTCAAGTGTTAATTTAGGTTTTTCTTCATTTTCCCGGTAGTAATGCGGGTCCTGTGATGAGCAAATACATGTCAAGTAAAAGTTGATTGCATGAAGGACCCAGGTATTATATGTCACTGACAAGTCACAAATGTACTCTAGTCTTTTAACCCCTTAGGTGAGTCTGGGCTGTGTGTGGGGAGGAGTGAAAGAGGGATTAACTGTACTATAGTGATAAGAATAGATAGCTTACATTAGGGAGAAGGCTGGGAGTTGGACAGGAATAGTAATTTGTGCAAGAGGCCAGTTCAATATTCTTACAAGCAGTGTACAAATGTGACACCAGTCTTTTTGGGTTAGGATTTTTGATCACAAGATACTGCAGTATCTTACAGATCTCTATTAAGTATGGCGTATTCTGTTCTTGATTTGGATCTCTCTTTATAAGGATCTTAAAGGATCCAAATGTGCAGCCCTGTGCCAAGAAATGTAAATCTCTCCCCTCATCCCCTGTTATAAAAATAGCATAGTAAAGTCGGTTTACTGTGGGTTAATTTGAACTGAATTTTCTTCCAATTATTTATGTGCACTTAAGATCACAGCCTAAGAAAAATAGTGAACTTTACATCCACCCCCACACGCTCCCCCAAAAGAATCCTCCCTTCCCTGCATTTATTAGCAGGGTATTACCTTGTCAAAAGGCTACCCTCCCCGCTTTTGGCCTTTTGTCCAGTACCTGCTTGCAGTGGAAAAGGAGACTCAGTTTTGCCTGAAGAGTGGTTGTGTTTTCTACTTTTTAATAGATTGGGGTGGGGGGATACTTTAGAAATCATCTATAGCATCTAATTTCCATTCATCAGCATATTATTTACATATGAATGTTGTGAAAATAAGAGAGTGTCTGTTTCTGTTTCAAGTGCATAATTGATGTGCACACAGTATCTCTACAATGGCCTGGACATTTGTTGTGTGGTACCCTACCCTACAAATACAGTCAAGTGGAGCTGGCAAACCTTAAATCATTGAAGAAGTTGTCAACGTCTTTTGATTTCATTTTAAAATAACAGTATCAGATTTCTGTATTTTGGGGCACTAAATCATCAGGAATCTGCCCTAACTTAGCTAAAATAATAATTCCAGGTTTCACTAATGTGAGAATCTGTAGTTGTTTTTAAAAAAATGTAAGCATATATATTGAATCTTTGTATATGTATTTTAGCATTAGAAACTGAGACATCCAAAAGCATTGATTTTCTAACTGAAGTTTAAACAGACAAAAATATCCTGTTCAGATGGTTTCAGGATATGAAAATTATGTATTGAAATCTTATCCATTTTATAGATTTTCACCTGAGTAAGCAAAGGATTTCATTCTCTAGTTCTGTCATACCAGGTCATATTATAAGAACAGAATTAATAGGAAACAGATAGGAGAGTGCAACCTATAATATTCTTATTTTCTAAAAGGTTGGAAGTACAATTTAGGTGTAAGATTATTATTTTCATGATTATATTTCTTTCCACCTGTTTCCTTTAAAGAAAAACAAATGGGAGTGGGGAATGAGCTGAGCTGCCTGTAAAATTAATGGCCACTCATTTCACAATTCCAAGAAACAAATTGTGGCTTCATATTTACAGAAGGTTTTCTGTTTTTAATTTCAGATTATGTGTGGGATTTTCATTTTGTCCTCTCTTTGAGTCTAAATATCTCCATTAAAAGGTGTCAATTTTGAAGCCAAGCGATGGGACTAATGGCAGTGAAGATACTCAGGAATTAGTAAATTCAGGATGATTTCCCTTACAATGTTCTCCTTCACCACAAAGTGCCTATAAGAATTTTCCTGTTTAACAGGATATTAAAAAGATGCCACTCTTTTGGCAGTTCATGTATTTTTCTCAGGGTTTCATTCTCTAGTTCTGACATTCCAAGTTCTATCATGTTAATTTATTTGGCATATAGAACAGCAACTTTAATTAGAGTGCATACCGTTGCAGCTTTGCCTTGGTCACGTTGTGCTAAGGGACTTTGCTAAGTTTCCTTAAACCGAGAGTTGTTGATGGCACCTTTGGTTGCTGATTCAAGATTTTCCTCTTCCTCTGATGCCAGTTTTGACTGATGGTACCTAATGCAATCAGCCACTGCCAGGGAACAGCCCTTCATTTGGCTGTTCTTTTTTTTTTTTTTTAAGAATCCTCTAACCACCCCTCCCCCTCCCCTCATCAGGACAGCCCCCCAGCTTTGCTTCCCAATGCTTAAGCAGAAGATGTCTCCCTTTGCACATGTTTTTGATAAATTTAAGAAGTCAAATAGCTGACACAGATGGATAATCCAAGTGTATAGGGTGAAGAGTTATAAATTAACACATTATTCCCTCTTAATGTGAAATACTTGAGAATGCATTTTCTCAGTCCCCTGACATCTACCCAGTGAGGGCTCGCATTGTACTTTTCAAGTGGCATTGATTTGTTAAAGCGCTGAATTAGCATCTTAGGCCAGCTGCCTGTTCCACTGTTGTGGTGTTGGTCGCTCTCTCTCTCTCTCTCTCTCTCTCTCTCTCTGCCTTGCTTCCTGCTGCCTTGGCCACACACAGGGCTTCAGCCTGCTTACCCCAGCTTTCTCCCTGTTTTTTTGTTTTTTGTTTTTTGCAACTGACGCAGGTTATATTCTCCCTGTCTACTGTACATGACTTAAGTTTTCTGCCTTAGCATGGTGTGCTTGGTTGAACATAAAGAAATAAGTGAGTTACAATGTACCCAAGCAATCTGTGTGTGTGTGTGTGTGTGTGTGTTTTGCAACATTCTGAAGCCTTTTTCTGTACTGTGGCTGAAATAAATGGGCAGGAATTAAAAAAGCAAAATGAATATACATGCAAGTCAGAAAAGATGTGAGCATAGGAAGATGTCTGAGGGTTGGCATTTCAAAGTTGTTAGCTCTTACATGGGCCTCATCATTCTTGAGCATATAAAGGTCCAGAAATACTTTGGGCTTGTGCCAGTTTAATGAAATGCGCTGTTTAGTCACAGACTAGGACATTGTTGGCGTCTGAGTTTTTTTTGTCTGTTTTGGTTTCTGTTGGAAAAAAGAGAGCTACAAATGTCTTCTTTTTGGTCCTTCTGTCTCAAATGTTTCCACAACAGTTTAATTCTTTATCTTTCTGATGGTGGGTCCTGACAGATTGTGAAGCATTGCCCTAATTGACTAAATTACATTACTGATATATGTATTCCAGTAATGAAGATTATACACATGAAATTAACATTACATTTCATTTAAAACTGTTAATAAAATGCTGACATTTTTATTTGTGGATTCTTGGCATGGTAACTTGCAAAATCTCTGAGAGCTTACAAGGGGGCTGTGCAGTGAATTAAAACTGAGTACTGTGATGACATCCTCTTATATAGGGTCTGTCAAGGCTAACCCCCTTAAATTGACTAACTACTATCTCATGTTTTATACCAATTCAATATGGGGTCACCTGTAGGATCTTTTCATATTTCTGGTTCATCAGTTTAAAGTGGTAGATGCAGGAAAAGTTCCCCAACTCAGATAATATAGCATGTAACAATTTGTGCTAAAACTCTTTCTTGGCAAAGTGCACACTGACCTGCAATCATTATCATCTGAAATGGGCAGAGTGGGGGGCATGTAGGTATTGCCCTTTGTGTACCCTCAGAGAAATAACAATGTATTTCTATATAAACTGCTTATATCCAATGTATGATTAACTTAATATTTTTGAAGGTCTTCAAGTCATTAGTATAAAACCTATATAATACTGATTTGATTGTTGTGCAGATAGATAGGTCTCCTTGCCTCTTATTACTCGAAGTGCAAGGAATTTTGCAGAGTTGTCTCTATTGCAAAGAATCTTAAGGCTTGTCTAGCTCATCATCTCAAAACACCGACAAAAGCTCTTACTTTCAATAAGAGAGAGCTTTATTCAGACAGGCTATGATACATGTAGAGCAGTAGGCTTGGGTTACAGGGGTAGCCATACAAGAGTCTAAGAGCAAGGTTTCGGGGTTCAAGACTACGAGATAGCAACAATGATGTTGCCTTAAAGTTGCCATGCCCTCCCTGCCAAGCTTTTAAAGACAAGGCATGGCAAGTTCACTCGCTTGTATGAGAATACTGTGGTTGCAAATGTTCACTTCTGTGGGGGCAGGGGCTACCTCTGCTTGCGCTGATGAAGGCGATGTCGAGTCCTTGACAACAGAACAGTGACCTCTCCCCCTTGTTCCTCCTCCTGCCTCCTGCCCCTTCTGACTGATGGATGAGTTTTCCCAGTGACGATTCCTGCTCTGGGGATGGGGCAGGGAAGAGACCCAGCAAGTCTGCCTTTCCTTCCTTAATATCTTGAGTCAGAAGGGCTGGATCCTCATCCTCCCAGTTTGTCCCATCTCACTTGTACCCTCGGCTGCTTCCTCCTTTTCATCTGTCAAACGCTGCCACCTCAACCCAGACTCTGTTGGAACAACTCTATCAATTAATGTTGGTAGCAATCAGGTCTAGAACCTGAGTCGCAATTTTTCTGCTTTCAAGAGGCAAGGGAGATGCAATATGTAGGGATCTTCCCCTGTCTCATCCTTTTCTTGTCCACCCCCTCCCCATTCCTGCTTTGAGTGTGTGTGCCACATCAGGCTGAGTGGGGTGCAGGCAAAAAAGGATGGGTGGTGGAAGAGTGAAGTGCAAATCACATATGCCCCCTCTTTGCAGTGGAGATGTGAAATCCTACATTTCCAGATCTGTTCTTTTTTTAAAGAAGCAGGTTTCTAGCTCCCATTATGTTGTACATATAATTGAAAACATATTGGCAGCATTTGCAAAAGGCAGCAATATTCTAGGGAGGAAACATTTGTGCCCTTTGTTGTTAAAACTGACTTTCCATTATAATCCTGTTGTATTTGTCTTCCCTTCCCTTCCCTACTGGTCTTTGTAAGCACGGCATCCATTGCAGTATAAAATAAAAAAGAACAAAAAGCACAATAAAACCCAAATCTGAGGGAAATCCTTTCTCATAAAAAGGTTCAGCATATGAGCATCTTTTTGCCATATAAGCACGTTTCTATACATATTAATTTGCATGATTTATTTTGAGGAGGGAATGTATTAGACAATAAACAGCTCTGTATATAAGGCAAATCATCAGTGGACACTTGCTAGTTATTCCTTAAAACACACTTGTCATAATAAAGGGCATTATGTTCCGTAACTTGAGATAAATACAACCAGAGGCGGTCACTCAGCAATTAAAGATTTGCATGCTAGGGCACATGGGAGGAAATGCACTAGGGATGCTTTGGTAAATAATTGCTGGGAGGAGAGTGTGTAGAATTAGTATGGTCTGGCTGAGGTGAAGGGATTAAACAACTTTGTTTCTTAAGTGTGCTTAATGAGCTAATTGAGACCAATACTGAGACCAAGAGAATTAAAACTCAGGGAAGGCAGTGCATGAAAGGCAATCTTGTTCAGAGACTTTTGCCAGCACACTCTCCTGTACTGATGCCACGTACATTGAAAGATGAACCAAATAAACTTCCCTGTGTAAAATAAACAAGAGATGCCATGTATATAACTGTTTAGATTTTTCCATCATGTTAGGCTACCAGAAGCTCAGCTGAGCCACTGCAGCAGGGGTAGTCAACATGGTGCCCTCCAGATGTTATGAACTACCATTCCCATCATTCTTGCCCATTGGCCCTGCTGGCTGTGGCTGATGGGAATTGGAGTCCAAAACATCTGGAGGGTACCACGTTGGTTACCCTGGCACTTCGGGCTCATATAATTGTGCAGGTAATATGCTTGCCTTGGGGAACTATGGGCAGTGATTCTCATATGAATAACTATAGTGAGTTGTTGGATATGGCTGAGGAATGGTCTGAAGGCCGATTTGAAGATAAATTATTGAAAAAAGAAGCAGGAGTGATGGTGATTTTGTAAGGCATGAGAAGACAAGGACACCAGCCACTTTTGAGGAAGCAGATGGGAATTGTTTGATTTTGGACCCTCTCTGTTACCAGATGGCAATGTCCTCAGCAACTACAGAAGGGAAACCCACAGAAAGAGAAGTGGATGGATATTTCACTGCAATATTCAGGAAGCAAGAAGGAGGTGCATTTTACTAGGCAAAGTGAAGTGGTTTAGGAATGGAAGTAAGGATGAATATTTCATCCTTAGGGAAGAGAAACTAAACCAGCACTAATGGTGAGGGATAAAACAGAAAACTGTTTCCTTCTAAATCACTTAAAACACTTATATGCCATGACACTTTCTCTCCTGATAGTTGAGAAAGGCCATGTGCTCTGATCAGTTTTACCTTTTAAATAATTTATTGAAGCTGTTGCTAGCATATCCCCCAAAGTTCCCAAACGTTGGGGAATTCTCTGAAGCTGCTTGTGAGTGGGGGATATTAGGGGCTGTAGCTGGGAACAGGAGTTGGGAATCTCCTTGTTAATTTATTTGCAGTCTGAAATATGGGGAGGGGTTGAATCCAAGCTTCTGCCTTCATAGCAACAGAATGTCCATATTTGAGACCATTCTGTCTTGGTCATAGATTTTTCTGGGTGACAGTGATCTCAGACAGACAGCTAGGCTTAGAAGAACTATAAGAGGAAACAAGAAAACATAAACAAGAGACTGAGATTCCCTCACTTATCTCTCCTTAGGGCTCAGCAGCTGTCTCCTTTGGCACTCAGCCCTGAACTGGCTCCAAAATCTGAATAGGAAGGAACCCATATTGTTTTGGAGGCGGGGACAGAATAACACCCAGATGTGAATCATGTTACTAGTTCCACATGGGCTTACACTGAAAAGAATACAAATACATGTCTTGTTCTACCAGTTTATGTAGATGCTATTCTTTTACTTGGTGTTAGATTCAGACAATTTATTTGAGCCTATTGAAGCTGCAAATTACTCCTTACACCTTACAGATAAAAATCTTATTACATGGAATAAAAGGATCATGAATATGCTACATTATATTTCAGGTCAGGATTGAGCAAATGACATGGAAGGAAGATCAGTTCCCATATTATGCCCCCCATGAAGGGTTGTTAGTGGGCTCCTACTGGAGGAAGGGCAGGATATAAATTTAATAAATACAAATTTAAAAAAATACATAGTAAAGTTGCTTGTACTATTTTTGTGAGACAAAGGTTTTCAGTCCCTATTCAATGGCCCAATCTAGCTAAAGTTAGGAAAACATACTCTCCATTGAAATCAAAGCAGCTCAAAGTACCCATAGCTGTGTTCAATTGCTTTCAATGTGAATCAAGTATAGTTAACTTTAGTATAGTTAACTATATTGGAGCCAATTTGTATCACCTCATAAATAGGGGCCAGGATGTGAGGAAAGTAGAACTGAATTATAACCTCTAACATGTATTTAAATATCTGAGTTCTGAAATAGCAGAAATCTAGGGAAATGAGATATTGGGTTTCATTAGGGAAGCTTAATTTCAGGGGAGTTAGTTGACTTTCCACGTCATTTTTTTTAAGATATGTAAAAGTTAATTAGCTTACTGAAATAGGTGTGTGTGGTGAACAGCACAAAGTAACAGTCCATAGACATAATAAGCAGAATTAGAATAGTTATTGCATACAAACATAGCATACAACATGTTTTCTTCCACTGATTGGTTAAATTGGCTATAACTTTGACATCTCAGTAATCTTCAGAAAAAGTAAAATAAATCAGATATACTAAGTTTACCAAAGGTCTGTCATAGTGTTTAAATCTTGTCCTCAATACTTAGTGCTTTCTTGGCATTTTCTCATATTATTTCATTATGTCCGAGAGGTCAAGGGGAGATAAGTCTAGCATAGACTTGATATAGCAAAATCAATTCATCCCGAAGAGCTGGTTCAACCTGAAATAATCAAAGTCAATTAGGGAGAGTGGCTATTAAACTAACCTTGCAAATCCCTTCTGTCAGATATCTTCATTGTACCAATTGGATCTAAAATCGAACTTCTGGCTAGTTCTTCACTTTCTTGCCAGAAGGTCTAACTACTCCTCATGAGCTTTCTGCTAGCAAAATTTTATTTATTTACTTTGATTGATTGCATCCCACCCTTCAACAGGTTTTCAGCATGGTTTATAAAAAGTTATAACTACAATAAAGAAACTTAAAACAAAAACATTAAAGCAAGAACATTAAAGCACTGCATTGTAAAAGAATACAACACAAGCAATCAACAGTATTAAAATCAAACACCAAATAGCAATGCACAGAGGATTAAAAAACCTGGGAAATAAAAAGTATTGGATGCTGAAATTTGACATCAAGGTAGGTACTGGATAAGCCTTCCTAGGGAGAGCTTTCCATAGTTTGGGTGCCACCAGTGAGTTGGCCTTTTTCCCTGTAGCCACATGCCACACCTCAGATGGTGGAGGCACCTGAAGAATACCTTGGAGCATGGGCAAGACATGTAGCACTTCATATATCCTTATCCCAAACCATGAAGGGGTTAAAATGTGAAAACCAGCACTTTGAATTGAGCCCAGAACTGAACTGGGAGCGATACACCTGTGTATTGAGATCATAATACCCAGTCCTAAGTAATTGGTATTTTGAACAAACTGTAGTATCTGAGCAGTCTTCAAAGATGGTCCCATGCATTACAGTAGTCTAATGTACATTAAATTAGCTAATGTTATTAATGGCAACTTTGAGGGGAACAGAGTGAAGTTCTTCTGTAAAGAATTTACTAGCCAGCTGGACTCATAAAGTGCTTGCTGAATAGTTTGGCTTCCCAACATGTCTGCAGCAACTTCTTGTATACACAGAGGAAAGATAATAAAGTGATCATGGTGCTTGCTTAAAATCCTTTGTAAATCGCTGTTTTGTTGTTGCAGAATTGCTGCAGATCCTTCCACAAGTAGTATTTTGTGGCTGTGCTCTAAATCAGGCACAAACTAATTGCTGCTAGTGCAGATAGAATAGTAGGATTGGGAGAGGAGATAGAGGCCAAGCCAAAACAGTGATGATAGCTCTATGACCCATCACAGGAAATAACTGTTCAGCAGTGTACTTTCTGTTTGGATCTTGGCTTCAGGCTACCTTCTCTGACGGGCACGATGCCTGTAGTTATCTTCAGGAAGCCATTGAAACGACATAAGATACATCTGTGTTAGCACTTTTGTTATTTGGGGTAGATCATTGCTAGGGATTTGCAGGGAATTGCTTGAGGAATTTGATCTCTGTGAATTCTGATATTTACTTGACCTGATCTACACCTCCCCACCTAATGTGTTAATTGGGACGTAGCTACTTATCTATGTTCACACTTCTCCAAATGTTGCAATACAGTCCTCAGCTCAAAAATACTTATTAAAATACTTAAAAATGCATATTTTTAGAGAAACTGTAGTTTAAAATAGGTATTTAAATACACATTTCAATGCATATTTTCATTTATTTATTTTAAAAACGCAAGTTAAACAGGTTGAAACAGATTTATGAGTGATTACATGCAAAAGGGGCATGGGAGAGAAATGGAATGATCTGTCAGTACCCTTTGGGCTTTCTGTATCATAATCTGCCCAGATTATTGTACTGTCATGTATTAAATCTAGATCTGTGTTTCTCAAACAGTGAGCTGGGACCCACCAGTGGCCCTTGGGCCACTTTCATGTGGGCCTCAGTGCTTCCCCATTTGCCTGCCCCAGCCCCTAGCCATTCCATAGCCTTTTTGTTGGACCAATGCCAGCAACTGAGCTCTGTGTGATAGTGGCCGACAGACAGAGAAATTCGGGGGGGGGTGAGAGTCTCCCTCCTCTGAGGGGACAGGGCTAGAGGCGGAGGTGAAGGAAGTTAGAGAGATAAAAGATTAGTATTTATTACCATCATCATTATCATCAATAAATAAACTGGAAATAGAAAGGAAGGGGATAAGAGAAGAAAGTTGTTATAATAGGAAAAAGTGAATGTAAAAGGACTAGGGAGAAGGGATGAAAGAAACTGGCAGTTGGGATAAGTGGGTGGAATAAGGGACAAGTTAACTGCGAAAGAAATTACAGGAGATGGGTAAAAATACTTTGAGAGGCACGTGAGGGTAGGAAGGGAAAAATATAAAAGTAAAAGCCGCCTCCTCTGGATCAGCAAATTCTGCCTAAAATTGAGAGGCTGAATCACATTACCTCCTAGCAAATGCCTGTACTTAGCTTGAGAAAAGCTGAGCTATGGAAAGCCTTATCACAAAGAAAATGCTGTGGCAAAGAATGTACCAATTTCCAAATATGGATTAGATTTCAGTGGACAGCAGGGGTGTAGTCATCCAGGGTCTCGGGCGGGTTTTAGACCCCTTAGGTTTTTGGGAGCCAGGTCCCAGCAGGGTCCCTATTTCTCCAGCATCCTATGAGCCAGTCAGCATGAAAGGGGAGTGTGTTGGCCACTGAAAAGAGTCTAACACATGCTTCCCTGTCTTTTCTTGCTGATTGGAGCCAATCAGAGTGAAAGGAGGTGAGTCAGCCACTGAGAAGGCTCTTCTCAGTAGCTAATATACAGGGCCGGTTCTAAAGGGCAGCCAGGTTGGGCACTGGCCCCGGAGCTACAGGAGCCCCTGAGGGGCCCTCCGCTCCCCTTCCGTGATCCACGCCCCCCACTTACCTGTCAGCTGGCTTTTTAGCATTGCCCTTAATGAAGATGGCGGCTGCAGCTTCCCTAAGGTACTGAAGCTGCTGCCGCCATCTTAGTTGATGGCAGAGATGTGCGCGCGTAGCATGCATGTGTACCATAAACAAAGATGGTGGTGAAGGCTTCATTCCCCTTAGGGAAACCGCAGCTGCCATCTTCATTAAGGGCAATGGTAAAGACTAGACAGGTAGGGGGTCTGTGGGGGGTGCACAGGGGGCCGTGCACACGCGTACGCACACACATGCACACCCACCCACCGGGGGGCTAGGGCAAGCTGATGCCCAAGGGCCCCCGCATGCCTGAAGCCAGCCCTGCTAATATACTCCCCTTTCATGCCGATTAGCTCCTAGGGACGTCTGTTGTGGGAGAAGGTATAAGGCCAAAGAAACAGAAAGCAGTATTCAAACCTGGCTATATTATTCTATAATCTTAGAAGGTTATATAGTCTTAGAAGGGGCATGGCTGTGGCTATTATGAAGGGACCCTGCACTTCTGAATTTGCCACTACACTGCTGGTAGACAGTGATGTCTGTAAAGCCAGTGTGATGTAAAAGAGTGTTGAACTATGACTTGGGAGACCAGGACTTGAATCACAATACAGCCATGAACTTCACTTAGTGGCCTCAGGCCAATCACTGTATTTCAGCCTAATTCACCTCACAGGGTTGTTGTGAGGATGAAATGGAGAGGGCGAAACTGTGTATCCCACTTTGAGCGCCTTGGAGGAAAGCTGGGATATAAATGTAAGAAATAAATAATGATATTTGCTAGTTGATTATGCTAAACTCCGTCTGCACCACCATTAGTCTGACCCTGCACCCCTATTTTGTGACTGATGGGCCTCAGTAATTTTCAGCCATCTGAAGTGGGCCTTAGGAATAGCAAGGTGGAAAACGTCAGGTCTAGATTATTTCCTTCTAATACTGAATTTATCCCATATTTATTGTTGTTTTTGTCTTATTTGAATTTATGTTTTGTAGCAACTTGTCTACTTTTCCAAATGTTATGTATTTTAATAAGACAAGGTTATTTTGAGCTACTTTGGGTACAGTGTACTGTGTAAAAGTGGTATATAACGAAACGAAACTGAGGTTGCTGTTATAACCAGAATTCTTCTTATAACATTTTAATTCTTGTGAAATTAGGATAGCAGCAGCTGTCTGACTTTCATTAACATAATCAGAGCTTGGAAGATTATTTTTAAAAAGGAATGAATTACAATTTTTAATTACATGGCCCCAAAAAGAAATAAATTACCATTACCATTAAAATTATAATTATTCTGAAAGGAATCTATTACTTTACTGTTACTCAAAAATAATCACTACAATTATACTTACGTTACTAAAAAAATATTAGAGTGCCTACAAGGTGCTGGCCTTGGCTGCTGCACATCTAAGTAGCCTAAAACAACATTAAAAACTCAAGTTAAAAAAAATAACCACAGAATTTAGGCAATTTTTAAAAAATCAGTAACTATGAAATCTGACATTCTCAGGCAAAAAGAAGTGATGAGACACTAGACATAAAAACGCACACAAAGCCTTGACAATCAGCAACAAAAATACTTTGAGCATGAGCATTTTCACATTTTAATTTTTTTACTCATCATTGCTTTTGCTTATTTTTATTTATTTATTTATTTATTTATTAAATTTATATACCGCCCAACTAGCAATAGCTCTCTGGGCGGTGAACATAAAATAGCATAAAAATACAATGAATAACAAAATAATACTAAAATACAATCATCAATCCAATACAATAAACATTTAAAAAAGTAAATCAGTGTAACTTAAAATGCTTCAGAGAATAGGAAGCTTTTGACCTGGCGCCGGAAGGAGAGCAGAGTCGGCGCCAGGCGTACTTCCTCGGGGAAGTCCTTGTCTTGGACCAGTCCCTAACTCTCAAACTAAGCTACCTCACATGGGTGTTGTGAAGTTACATAAGGCAGAATTAAAATGGCTGCAAAAGGAGACTAAGGCTGCAATCCAGTACATGTCTACTCAGAAGTAAGCTCCATTGGGTTCAATGGGACTTACTCCCAGGTAAGTGTGTACTGGATTGCAGCTGCAATCCATACAATGATTTTTAACAAGTGCTGTTTTGCACTCTTTGCATTTGCCATGGGATGGAGGATTCTTTCATTTGCACAGAATAACTTCCAGAGAATACCTGCCTGAGACAAAGATGCATCCTGGTTGTTAGGAAGAAAGCACAGGAAAGAAAACTGGAAGCAGCAGCTCTTTAGAATCCTGGCTGTTTGCTGCTGCAACTTCTGCCTGCCTTTCCCTTGCTCTCCAGAAGCTGCTACAGCTGCAATCCAATACATACTTACCTAGGAGTAAGTTGCATTGAACCCAATGCAGCTTACTTCTGAGTAGACCTGTATTGAATTGCAGGCTAGTCCTTGTATTATAGGTATCAAATTTTACTTTCCTTAACCAGAGTGATGCATCTTTGTACTATAAACGGTTATTTTTTTCTCCCCCCCCCCCCGCAATTAGTCCAACTTCAAAGCTTCAGCCAATCCTTATCTGCCCAAATTAGTGCAATTCTATACCCCCTTTGATTTACCTGGGAGTAAGCTCTATTAATCATAAAGATACTTACTTCTGAGTAGACATGTAAATATTGTACAGTAAGTTAACTATACAGTACAATGTTTTTTAACAAGTGCCTGGACAAGTGATGGTTTGCAACTCTGCATTTACCATGGGGTGGGGAATTGTTTAATTTGTACAAAATAACTTCCAGGGAATACCTGCCTGAGACAAAGATGCTTGCCCTGAAGCCGATGTGGCTGTGAGGAGGCTTTTGGCTCTGCGTCTTGCTCTCTCAGCAGCTCAATTTGAGGCACTTGATTTTCATCCACGAATCAGAGGAGCAGAAGGCTTCCCCTGCTCTCCCCCCCCCCCCCCCCGTCCTGTAACACTCCAAGGTAATGCTGGAAACATTACAATTGCAGCTCAAAAGTAATAAAAGTACTCATTGTTTTATTACAATAAAATGTATAGAAATTACTCACTTATTCCTCAGAAAAGTAATAAATTACTAGTAATTCATTTTTCCTAATGAATCACTTCCACACCCTGAAGATAATTTAGGTTGTAATCCTAACTACAATTTCCTGGAAAGTAAGCCCCATTTAATTTAGTGGGATTTACTGTGAGTAGACATGGTTAGGACTGCAGCCTTAAGCTATAGTCTTATGCACACTTCCTTGGGAGTAAGCCCCACTTAACACTGAGCCCACTGACTTTAAATTTATGTAGAATTGGACTCTTGGAGGCAGTGATGAGCTAGTATAGATGTCCATGGTGACCAAATGGAAAGAGATTTTGATTTCACAAAAGAGTTGTCAGGGCAAACTGATGCAACAATCCTTCCCTAGTGTGATAGTTACAACTGTGATAGTTTACTTGCTTAAAGTGATGATGAAAATCATTGTGCCAGAGCCAACTGGAGCAAGCTATGCTGTGTTATATGTTTAGCAGTTAATACCTACCAATTGGACTAATTGTCTATTCCATTCTCAGTCCATATCTCTTGATCTGAAAATATCTTTAGTGCCATGGGCTATATAGTATAATGGGTTTTCATATATTTATTTTCTATTGCAGTGCAGTATTAATTGTTTCTAGTACTATTCATTGCTTATGCGAAGGTTGAGAAGTACTAGAGGTTGCATGAAGTTTGGGGTAATTTTTCTTTAGCATCTCTCAACATTAGTTCCAATCTGTATAAATAATCATGCCTGAAGAATCATGATTTTTAATTTTCACTGTGTCACGTAAGCAATGAATAGTACTAGAAACGGTTAATACTGCACTGCAATAGATAAGATAAAAAAGATTTAAAAACCCATTATACTATAAAGCCAGTTGTGCCAACTGTATTTTTAAATCAAGATATATGGACTGAAAATTGTTCTTAAACCCAGATCTTTCTCCAACTCTCTGCCCAATGAATCATACTGGCTGTCCTAATAATAATTGAAGATTTTAAATCTGTTTTCAACATTATTTTTTAAAAATAGCCTTATGACATTACGGGGATTAGAAATGGCTGGATCTCGCTCTTTCTGCTCCATGTCAGTTTTACATGGGTTCATTCATAAATCCATTCTGTTCCATTTTTGCATCAGCCTACAATTTTTTTCTAAAACAAGTATGACTTGGTGAGATGGGTATCGGAGACACTGTTTTACAGTGGTTCCGATCCTATCTCCAGGGTCGTTCTCAGAGAACAGCATTGGGTGACTGTTTTTCAGCCCCCTGGCAGCTGTGCTGTGGGGTGCTGCAGGGTACCATCTTGTCCCCCATGCTGTTTAACATCTTTATGAAGCCCTTGGGAGTGGTCCTTAGGAGATTTGGGGTGAGGTGTCAGCAGTATGCTGATGATACCCAGCTCTGTTTCTCCGTAACATCTGAATCGGGAGAGGCCGTGCAAGCCCTTGACTGCTGCCTGGACTGGGTGGTGGGCTGGATGAGGGCCAATAAACTGAATCTGAATCCTAGCAAGACGGAGGCGCTGTGGGTTGGTGGTTCCTGAGTTCAGACAATTGGTCAGTTGCCTGCTTTGGATGGGGTCATACTCCCTCTGAAAGAGCAGGTCCGTAGCCTGGGGGTGCTGCTGGATCGATCTTTGTCACTAAAGGCCCAGGTGACCTCAGTGGCTAGGAGTGCCTTTTACCAGCTTCGGCTGGTGAGACAGCTGTGGCCGTTTCTGCACCGGGATAGCCTGACCACTGTTGTCCACGCACTAGTAACCTCTAGGCTGGATTACTGTAATGCACTCTATGTGGGGCTGCCCTTGAGGTTGGTCTCCGGAAGCTGCAGCTGGTGCAAAATGCGGTGGCGAGACTGCTCACTGGAGCAGGGTATGTCACCCCACTGCTGAAAGAATTGCACTGGCTGCCCATTTGCTAGTGGGCCAAGTTCAAGGTTCTAGTTTTGGCGTACAAAGCCCTATACAGCTCGGGACCAGGATACCTGAAAATTGTCTTACCCCTTATATACCCAGTCGATCACTGAGCTCTGCAGGTGAGGGCCTCCTGCAGATACCATCTTATCAGGAGGTTCGTTCTGCACAATATAGGAAACGGACCTTTAGTGTGGCGGCACCTACCCTTTGAATAGTAGGCAGGTGCCATCTCTGCTATCTTTTCGACGCCTTTTGAAGACTTTCCTCTTTCAACAAGCCTTTTAAGTTGAGACCTATCCCAGTCTGCATCTGTGTCAGAATTGTTTAATATGTTTTTAATAATGTTTTTAACCCTTTTTTAAGGTTGTTTTTTAAAATGTTTTTAATGCTGTGTTGTTTTAATGTATTTTACGATCTGTTTTTATGATTTTTTAAAGTGTTTTAGTGCTTTGTTTGCCACCCTGGGCTCCTGCTGGGAGGAAGGGCAGGATACAAATTAATTAAATAAATAAATATTTTATCTTGATACATGCATTTCAGCATCCAATACATGCAATTACATTCCAATCTGCGAGTTAGTTTTGTCAGTGCAGATTATATCAGTTCACTTTAAAATGAGGACCAAACAAAATTCTCCTTCATCCCTAGTATTTATTATGTGTGTATGTGGACACTATTTTTTTTAGTGCCTCAAGAACATTTAATACCAAGGGAAGGTATGTAATGTATAGAATAACATTCTTACCAGTAGAAGTGGAGTCAAAGCAACAAGCATTCTAACATTTTCTCCAAAACTTGTCTGTAGTATTTAACAAGAGAGGATGCTTTCTGAGTTCAAAACAAAAAGAAAAGTCCATGTGTGTAGATTAAGCTATTAAGCAAATAGGTGAAAATTGCTTACTTCCTTATGCTACTATGGTGTTTCCTTTCTGTATTAGAATAATACTGACACACTGCCCAAAAAGGTTAAGAGACCTTCACTTTCCCATCAGTGTTTCCCAACATTTTTAAATCAGACTTCTCTATTCCCTTTTAAAAATACATATTAATTACAGAAATAATAACAATAAAAAGAAAATCTTGCCAGAATACAAGTGCATTGTCAGCTTTGGTACGTAGCCCCACCAGCATTGTTTGGCCAGTAATCAAAGCTAATTTTCCACAAATGTTCATTAAAATATATAAAAAAGACTGAGGATAGAAGAATAGGAAAGAAACTTCAGAGTTAAATGCATAGAGTGATTTTTGATGTTACTCATGCTCAAAGTAGTCCCATTGAAATCAATTATTGAGTGAGAGCGCAGTCCAGTGCACTATTACGTGCGCTTAAATGCCACTGGAATCATCAGGCCATAAGCGTGCTTAACTTCTGGACTGTGGCCACAATATCTAATAACAACAGCAACTGTAATAAAGCCAAAGGCCTCTGGCAACTGATTGAAGTGGCTGCTGAGATGAGAGCAGTAATCCAGTGAGCTGGACTTGCCTGCTGAGTGTTATGACTCTTCAGAAGGTGACACAAGTCTGTCTTATAGAATAAAGTTGGGCAAGAACTATGGTTAAGAGCAGGGTATTGCTGGCCAAAGTTGAGGAAGCAGAGGTGGCCCCTCTGTGCTCTGTGTGTGGTTCTGTATACTCCTTTCCCGTCAGAGCTGGGCCAGCCCAGCCAAAAAACTGGTTCCTTGGCAAGGCTTAATGGCAGGATGATGTAGTCTGTTGTGACTAGTGCATTCCTTTCAGGTTAAACTAGGGAAATGGCATTGTGTTAAAATTCCAAGTCGCATGAATGTTCCATTGCCACAAGTGCATTCAGGTCTCAAGGGGAATGTGTGTGTTCAGAGCTGGGATTGGGGAGGGGAGAGAAGGGAGGCGGGGAGTATGACTTAGAGATTCGAGAACTATTAGAAGAACACTTCGCTTGGAAAATGTTTTCCAGTGATGTGTGAAGCTGACTGGCTGCGATAGTCACTTAGAAGGGTTTTGCTTTTTCCCTTGGCTGTAGCTGTTTAAAATCTCTCTGTCCAGACAATTAACAGTTGAAGAAAATATGACAAGACACATGCAGTGAGGTTGGGAGATAGAGAGAAGGAATGCACCAGAAGAGAGTTGAATTGCCTTCTTGTATATAAACTCGCAGATCTTCTCTCCCCGTCACCCTCCCTGCTTGCTATAACCCACTCCTGGAGCTGTTACCCCCCCTTTATTCCCCCCCCCCCGTCTGCTGAAGGCCAGGAGTGATCTGTTAACTGTACACCACTGACTGGGAGGCCCAAGCCGTTCATGGTACTGTATGTTACCATCACTACTCCCTCATTCCTTTTCACATTTTTTAAGCATTTCTATGTAATAATGGTTTGTGTGAATCAGAAGGATTTGATCTTTTTTTTTGGCTGCAGAAAAACAGAACATTTTTGCTGCACAACTTTAATTGGGAAAAAAAAGTCTGGGGATTCTTGTGCCAGTAATGATTTCAAACAGTGGTGTTACTACAGAAGTAGTGCAGGGCTTGGAACAGTAACGATGCATATATAACATTCAATGAAATGTGAAAGTGGAGTTAAGCTGCTTTTGTTAAATTCAATTAATGCCTGTTATATTTTTGTTGTGCTTAGTTCTTGACTATTAAGTTCTATAGCAAAGTGCATGTACTGTAGGTTATGCCTGCATTCTGCTTGTGATAGATCATGAACTTGGATTTATTTTTCTAATATAGAGACCAGTGAGTCAGGCTGTTCAGTAGCAGGAGATGCTAGTGGCTTGCTAGACTCAGTGCTTTTTTGGTAAAAAGTGATGTGCCAGTACAGTATAAATACAATCACTGGCTAGACTAGATGATCTTCAGGTTTTATGCTCTGACACTATTTGTTTTGTACGTGAAAATATTTGCTATGAGTTTATACCACCACCATCTCAGAGTGGCGCAGCGTATTAATATTAAAATAGTCTATTCACTGTAGACTAAAAAGTAGATTATTCACTAATATTTTTTTAGGTGATGAGGAATGTGTGTGGTCTGCACAGGGCATATGTTGAGCTTTACTGGACTTAGCTTGAGCTAGGGTCAGTTCTAGAACTTGATTTTATTGCAAGGACTCAGAACATGTAAACCTAAAAAGCCTCTTTTTTGACAGAAATATGCAGGAATACATAATTGCTTCTATCTGTTTTTCATGGCACAAGTGACCAAATTCCTTTCCACAGATGAATAGATGAACCAAGTTAATTGAGGAATATGGATTGAAGCTTCCTGGTTTTGAGCTTATTACAGTATCCTCCCCCCTCCCCGACTAGTTGGAAAATCAAATGCCTATAAACAAAGTTCCCTGGGCTTTGTGTCAGCACATCAGACTTCTGTAAAGCAGTAGGGCCATTAAATGGGCTGTGCTTCTTAAACATGGCCATAGCTTTGAAACAGGTTTCAGCCACACCTTCCTTAAGCAGCTGGTATAGCACAGTGGGGAGGAGAGCCTGGCTGGGAGTCCAGAGTCTGTGAGTTCAAATCCCCGTTCTCGTCTCCTGAGTGTAAAGGGCCAGCTAAAGATCACCCCCACAGGGAGTGGCTCCGGGTTACGTGCCCTGCCACCTGTGCAGCCGTGGGCAAGCTGCATAGTCCCAAGAAGCCCAGTTGCCCCAGCTGGCAGTTGCGGACAGGAAGGGGTTGGCTAGTGCAGGTGTGGCAAGCTGAGCAGGCCCTAGCCAACTGGGGAGGACTAGCCTCATAGGGAGGCAATGGTAAACCCCCTCTGAATCCTGCTTACCATGAAAACCCTATTCATAGGGTAGTCATAAGTTGGGATCGACTTGAAGGCAGTCCATTTCCATTTGCATGCACAAGGATCACATGCATATAAATGTGTTAATAAAAATGGGGGCTTCGCAACAACTTGTTGCAGTGTAGCCCTGGTATGTGTGAGTTTTCTGAGCCTGGGATTTAGGGGACATGGGGGGATATTAACATCAAACACAGAAGTCCCTGTTCTAACTTTGAGTCTGATTTCATGTGCAACGTTAATTAATTTATTTTTGAACATTAAACAAACATAACCAGTCTGCATACAATTGCTGGAGCATGAGGCATGCATGTGGGAAAATTTAGTGATATTATATAAGATCAAGTATGCATGACATACTTGGTATTCATTTAGTCTGCATGGTGGCTTTTGCATGTAATTGTGTGTACTATGAATATGTATGTATCTGCACTGCAAGAGTATAGAGAAAGATTGGACATTTGTACCCCATTACAGATTGGAGATCCATCCAATTTGTATCCAGTTAAAAATAACATAGTGTAGACAAGACTTTTTTTCAATTTGGATGTACATGTTCAAATTAGGGATGTGCTAAAATTCTACCCAATTCGGATTTGGTACAGAATTTCCCATTAATTCACTCATTTGTTATAATTGCGGATCGGATTTTTATGCAGTGATTTTCTGTGGCTATTTTCAGATATATATTTTTTTTAAAAACTGCTTCTAAAATGTTGATATTAATATTGATTTTATAGATATTTCCTTCCATTGATTGATATTTCCTTTAATTTATCAACATTTCCTTAAAATATTAATATTAATGTTTTTCAGGGGGGGAAATGAATTGGTAAAAGCAGCGACTTTCAGACAAAGAGAACGAACTCTGATTGATACCAGCCTGTTTAGGTCAACAGAATTCTTTCAAACTGGCACCAGCCAACAGATCCAATCCTTAGGTCAGTTGTATAACAGAATACAGATCACCATTTATACTGCATTACTTTTTCCTAGATGCCCATTCAGTGTTCATTCCCACCCATCCACATTTGATGCTACCAGAAATGTGTAGCTACATGAGACTAGTTATTTAGGTCTGGTTCACATGTCACATTAAACTATAGCTAAAATAGCCTATGGTTTAATATGAATTCACAGCATGCTGGTGCACCATTGAAATCACAGGTCCATCACTCCTCCCCCATTACTGCTGCTGTTGCTCTGCTGGAAAAGAAACCAAAGTGTATTGTGTCCAAACTTGGGCTTGTGGTTTGTTTCTCTTCAAACAATAAGCTGTAAACAAGGTTTGCTCTTGGCTCACAGTTTGTATGGAGGAAAGCAAGTCATGAGTCCAGGTTCAGACATAATGCTGAGCCACATCGTTTATTTCCTGGCAGCTTAGCAGAGAGTACCCTATCAAGAGTGTCTGTGCCCTTGTGGTTCAGGAGAGGTGGAGACAATTGCCCATGTGTTATTCTATTGCTCTTTTCATCATGATTTAGGGCCATTTTTATTACTCCAATACTAACAAAAACTCCCGGATATCCGACTTATTTTATTTAGAGTATTTGTTGTCTGACCGGAATTCCTAGGTCACAATGAAAGTAGCCAGCTTCCTTGCAGCTGCTATTTGATTGTTGGAGACTAATGATTAAATAATATTTTTGTAATTTTAATTGTTAATGTTTTCAGGAGATTACAAGGAAATCTCCTATTGTGGTTTGCTTGGTTTCATTATGTAAATGTAAATAAATGTACTGCCTTCAAGTTGATTCTGACTTATGGCGACCCTGGGTTTTCATGATGCTGAGAGGCAGTGACTGGCCCAAGGTCACCCAGTGAGCTTCATGGCTATGTGGGGGTTTGAACCCTGGTCTCCCAGGTCGTAGTCCAACTCCTTAACCACTACACCACCCTGGTGTATTATTAACCTTAACCACTACACCACACTGGTGTATTATTACGTACAAGTTACATTATTTTACTTTTTTCTGTTTTGCACTTGTTGTGCTTCCTGTATGGACTAGTCTTTGACCATAATAAATAAATCAATCCTGGCAACGTGGCAGCAGCAGGAGCAGGGAAGGAATGATGCCCCTGCAATTTCAACAGTATGCACCTGCACACTTTGTGCTCATGTGAAACCATTGTTAATTTTAACTATGGTTTAATGTGATGGGCAAACAAGGCCAATGTGCATGGGGATTTCACCATCAAAGGCCATTGGTTGTCCATGAAGAGTAAATACACTTTACAAATTGGTAATTACTATCAATATAGCATATTGTAGTTTATGAGAGTAGGGAAAGGGAATAGTATTGCCCAGAGTGAAAATAGTTTTTTAAAAAAGTTTTAAATTTCAAAGCTAAAGTAGAATGTCCCACTTCACCCTATTTTAGTAACTGCTTGATGTTATGTACCCACATTGCATCTGTACCTACAGGGCCGGTGCTAGGCATGACTGGGCCCTGGGCCCATGACACTGTAGCCCAAAACTATCCCATATAGGTGGCACGGGGCTAGAAAGCCCATCTGTACACCCCATCTACCTCTTGTGCCATGTGGATGACATATGCACATAGTGCACATGCCTGACATCAACTAAGATGGCAATGGTGGTGTCAGCCCTTCAAGGAACCCCTTGCTGCCATTTTGGGTGATGGCAGGCATGTGTACACAGCATTCATACTGATGAGAGAGGGAGGTGGGACATGTATGCAGGCTTATTTAAGCCCCTGCTGTCTGTATTGGGGAGGTGGCCAGGAGCTCCCTCTCTGCAATCCGCAGCAGGGTTGGGTTGCAGGAGTGCCACCCTCCCAGGGAGGGACCCTTTAGGTGTCCCTCTGGGCTGCAGGGAACCTCGGCCAGGGCCCAACCTGGTTGCCCTCTGGCACCGTCCTTGTGTATCTGTATGTTCTGTCCAGGTGTACAACTAGATAGTGTGTTGTGTACTGTCTCAAGGACTGCCTTTCTCCACATCAAACTCTGCGTTTGTCAGCTGAGGTCCTCCATGTGCCCCCAGGTGGCAACACAGGAATGGGACTTTTCAGTGGTGGCTCCACATTTTTGTAACGTTCTCCCCAGGGAGGTACACCTGGCACTTCATTATCTATTTTTAGGCACTAGTGGGATAGGTTGTGATATATATGAATGATGTGCGTTTAAGTTTTGTTTGGTTTACTATACTTGGTTTTAACATTTGTATCCTCTTGTAAGTTGCTGTGGGTCACTTTTTGTAAAAGTGACGAATAAATGCAATTAATAATAATAATTTAAATCTTTGTAAGAAAAATGGTTAATGTCTGCATAAGTATTCAACAGTTTAAGTGTGACGTGCTTATTAAGGTTAATGTATGTGGTCAATGATTTGTCCATTAAATGGAAAGATTAAAAAACTGAGCTATTGGTGGTTTTGTGTATTTTATTTAAATTTTGGATAGATGCAGAATGATTCACATATGTTTGCATGAGTTATTTATTTTGTCCATAATTATGTCATAAATATAACTTTAACCTGATTAGTGCCCTTTTTATGATGGCTTGGTAGTGGCTTTTTAAAAAAAGCTATATTGACAAGGTTTATGGAAGGTTGTAAACTCAACAAGCAGTTAGCTCTATTGCAGAACCATGATTTATGTCCAGATTCAGCCCTTCAGATTTTCATAGATTTTTTACCTCATAGATTTTAAGGGTAACCCACTTAGAGTTATATTTTCTCAGCTCCAAACTGTTTTCAAAACATAGTAATACAAGGATTTATTTCTGATAAGTTGCAGATGAGACATTTTAAATGATGATTTCTAAAGAAAAGTGTCAAATGATATATTCACATTATTTTTGAATGCTTTTTAAAATTAATTTGTAAATGGATAGTGATTTGAGATGCATTAGTGAAAACTAAAAAAAATGGGGGGGAAGTTCTTCAGATGAAATTTTGGCAGTAACTTGTCTTTCC